>NW_027016539.1:187500-225000 GCF_036934945.1 Oncorhynchus masou masou
CACAGACGGCTTAATTTCTTTCTCCTTTTGTCTTTTTTCTCGTTCTCTTTCTCAGATGAATTTCTTTATCTTCACCCGGATTATAAAGATCCTGATGTCGAAGCTCAAGGCCCATCAGATGAGATACACAGATTACAAGTTCAGGTGGTTGAGGACTTCAAATCCCTCCATCCCATCTCCCCTTCTAAAGTCATGTACTTGATATATTAACGGGTTATAGAGTTGTGTGTCTATTGTGTGGTTGGTCTCTGTAACATTCTCCTTTTATGACCCCAACTTTTCCTCTCGCCCCTTCTTCCTCCTTCTTTCAATTGGATAACTCTCTATCTCTCTCCCTCTCCATCTCTCTCCTTCTCCTCCCCCTTTTCATTCTGTCGCCCTCCTCCCCTTTCTCTTTCTCTCTCCCGCGTTCTCTCACCTTCTCCCCCTTCTCTCTCTCCCTCATACTCTCTCTCTCTCTCTCACTCTCTCTCTCTCTCTGTTTCTCTCTGTTTCTCTCTCTCTCTGTCTCTCTCTCTCTCTCTCTCTCTCTGTATCTCTCTCTCTCTCTCTCTCTGTATCTCTCTCTCAGGCTGGCTAAATCCACTCTGACCCTCATCCCTCTGCTGGGTATTCACGCCATCCTCTTCACCTTAGTCATCGATGAGTCCGTCCCCAAAGGTTCCAAGATGCGTCTCATCCGCCTCTTCTACGACCTCCTCTTCAACTCCTTCCAGGTCAGGAGATCAAACTTACATCACTTCCTGTATGGGCATCATCGGATATGTCCCCTCTGCCCTATATAGTGCACTATTTTTGGCCAGGTCCCACAGGGCATTATATTATTAAGACTGTAATGTGGTGTTATGTTGTGTCACCATGGTGATAAGGTGTAATTCTGTCATAGAGGGGAAATAGGGTAGCAATAAGACTGTAATGTGGTGGTATGTTGTGTTGTGTCACCATGGTGATAAGGTGTAATTCTGTCATAGAGGTGAAATAGGGTAGTAATAAGACTATAATGTGGTGTTATGTTGTGTCACCATGGTGATAAGGTGTAACGCTGTCATAGAGGTGAAATAGGGTAGTAATAGACTGTAATGTGGTGGTATGTTGTGTCACCATGGTGATAAGGTGTTATTCTGTCATAGAGGTGAAATAGGGTAGTAATAAGACTGTAATGTGGTGTTATGTTGTGTTGTGTCACCATGGTGATAAGGTGTAACGCTGTCATAGAGGTGAAATAGGGTAGTAATAAGACTGTAATGTGGTGGTATGTTGTGTTGTGTCACCATGGTGATAAGGTGTAATTCTGTCATAGAGGTGAAATAGGGTAGTAATAAGACTATAATGTGGTGTTATGTTGTGTCACCATGGTGATAAGGTGTAACGCTGTCATAGAGGTGAAATAGGGTAGTAATAAGACTGTAATGTGGTGGTATGTTGTGTCACCATGGTGATAAGGTGTTATTCTGTCATAGAGGTGAAATAGGGTAGTAATAAGACTGTAATGTGAATTTGAACATGTACATATGAATAGCGTGTAAATATTATTTTTGTTGTCTCTTGGTGTCTGTTTTCCTATATGTATAAGAACAAATAGTATTATATAGTATATATATATATAAATGGTATTATATAGTATATATATATATAAATAGTATTATATAGTATATATATATATATATATAAATAGTATTATATAGTATATATATATATATATATATATATATATAAATAGTATTTCATGTACCATCTTATCTTGTTCTTGTCTATGAATTACTGGTGTAAAGTACTAAAGTAAAAATATTTTAAAGTACTTTAAAGTACTAAAGTAAAAATACTTTAAAGTACTAAGTCGTTTTTTTCGTATCTTTACTATTCATATTTTTGACTACTTTCACTTCATACATTTCCGCTGGCACCCAAATTTACAAAAGTAAATAAAATAAAAACAAAAAAATCATGTCATTTGGCTAAATATTAGGAATTAGAAATGATTTATACTTTTACTTTTGATACGTAAGTATAATTTAGCAATTACATTTGCTTTTGATACTTAAGTGTATTTAAAACCAAATACTTTTTTATTTTTACTCAAGTAGGATTTTTCTGGGTGACTTTCACTTTTACTTGAGTCATTTTCTATTAAGTAATCTTTACTTTTACCCAAGTATGACAATTGGATACTTGTTCTCCCACTGCTTTTACTGTCTTTTATATAGACCCCAGGGAGAGTAGCTGAGACATGTGCAGTAGCTAATGGGGATCCGAATAAACTAAACTAATGTGGTGTTACGGTGTGTTACCGTGGTGATAAGGTGTTCTTAACCTCTCCCTCTCTACAGGGCCTACTGGTGGCCATCTTGTATTGTTTCGTCAACAAAGAGGTGAGTCTGAATGCCCTTTTTCCTCTCACTCCTCTCTCCCTCTCCCCCTCTCTCTCGTGTCTCTCCCTCTTATAGAATCTTAGCATTATCTGTCTTCATCTGCTTCTCTCTCTCACTCTCTCTCTCTCTTTCTCTCTCTCTCTTTCTCTCGCTCTCTCTTTTTTCCTCCCTCCTCTCTCCTTCTCTCTCCCTCAATCTGTTTGTTTCTCTCCAGGTCCAGTCTGAGATGTTGAAAAAGTGGAAGAGGTGGAAGCTGGGTAAAGACATCGAGGAAGAGTACCGTCATACATACAGCCACGCGCCTCACGTCAAGAGCGGCAGCATCGTCACCGGCAACCTGGCCGGTGTCCAAGACAACGGCAGCGACCCTAAAGACTCACAGTTGACCCCCGACCCCGACTACGACCCTGATCCTAACCCTGCCTCAACCTCCATCACCCCCAATGAGAGCAGTAGATTGGTGGGGTCCTGCCACCACAGGACGGATAAAACAAAGACTCAGTCCTCCCTGCAGTGTCCCTCCACACCACATGGTGGCACTAACAACTGCAGCACTCTGATGGAGGACATTTGTCTGGAGGAGAGGGCGCAGAGTTATACACGCCCAGAGGAGGGCGCCGAAAGCAACTTCTGACCAACGGGGGAAGACCATCCCCGGCCTATGCATAGATTGATTGGTTGATTGATAGATTGCTAAAGAGTTCTGGTGTAGAAAGAGACAACACACCTACTGGAGGGGACCGTTAATGCACAGCAGGTCCAGATCCTATGGATTGATTGGTTGATTGGTTGGTTGATTGGTTGGTTGGTTGGTTGGTTGATTGATTGGTTGATTGGTTGATTGATTGGTTGGTTGATTGATTGGTTGATTGATTGGTTGATTGCAGGTCCAGAAGAGTTGATGGTCTGAAAATATGAAACATTTTACTGTTTATTTTTCTGTGACCATATTTTGACCCCAAGGGATTGACCACATTCCCCACTGTGTTCAGGTTGACAAGGACTACTGCTAAAGGGAAACTAGTAGGCCTGCTATCTGTGTCCATGTGTACGACCGCTAACCAAACGCTACCCTCGCTCAACAACTCCCTGGCTGTGCTCCGGGGTCTCCGCACCCCCGTCAATCATTTAAAGCGTAGGATTGGTGCAGCTTCACATTGGCTGGAGGTGATGACCCTCCATTTCCAGATGCATGTGAGGAAGTCCACACCGTGTGTCCTTGTTCTCTACTGCTACTGAGAGCTTCACTTGTCCTCTATCTTTGTGGGTGTGGCCCAAACGGTGCCATAGTCCCTATATAGTGCACTATTTTTAGACCAGGATCCTATTGTATATAGTACACTACTTTAGACCAGAGCCCTATTCCCTATATAGTGCACTACTTTTGACCAGAGCCCTATTCCCTATATAGTGCACTACTTTAGACCAGAGCACTAGTCCCTATATAGTGCACTACTTTATACCAGAACCCTATTGTATATAGTACATTACTTTAGACCAGAGCCCTATTCCCTATATAGTGCACTACTTTAGACCAGAACCCTATTCCCTATATAGTGCACTACATTAGACCAGAGTCCTATTCCCTATATAGTGCACTACATTAGACCAGAGCCCTGTATAGTGCATAGGGAGCCATATGAAAGCTCAGCGCTGTGGTTCTGTATGACCCTCAGCAGCCACCGTACTTCACTGTTGACTTGCACAGTTTAGTTCAGCACGTTGCTACCAAAACCACCATGGACACGTCTTGTTGATAACATCTTGCATAACTAAACCATTCATATTATAGATCTAATCCGTGCCAAAATAAGTGACATTTACACAGATTTACAAAGATTTACACACAAACACACACACACACACACACACACACACACACACACACACACACACACACACACACACACACACACACACACACACACACACACACACACACACACACACACAGAGAGACACACACACACACACACACACACAGAGAGAGACACACACACACACACACAGAGAGACACACACACACACACACACACACACAGAGAGACACACACACACACGTTCCCACCAGAGCGTTCTATCTCTGCCCTCTCAGGCCAGGACAGGACCAGATCAGAACACCCCAGAGAACAGACTCAGCTGTGGAACAACGGGACATTCCAGATTGTTGCCAGGTCTGTCTGGCATTCAGACAGACATTTCTGGAACCCCTAAGGATTATGGGACTGTGGAGGACTGGACCTCTCACTCTCTCTCTCTGAGAGGATTATGGGTGGTTTGTTTGGGTGCAATTTTTTGGGGAGTGAATATTGAGTTTCACCCTGAACTGTTGGCCCCATTTTGAGTGGACAGACAGAGAAACGGACAGACTCACAGACAGAGAAACAGACAGACTCACAGACAGAGAAACGGACAGACTCATAGACAGAGAAACAGACAGACTCACAGACAGAGAAACGGACAGACTCACAGACAGAGAAACGGACAGACTCACAGCCAGAGAAACGGACAGACTCACAGACAGAGAAACAGACAGACTCACAGACCGACTGTATAAATGTAAGATATTCATGCACCTCTCCCCCTCGTCCTCTTTTCGTTGACCCGACATATTCTGTCAGAATGTCTGTGTGGTTGTGGACCAGCGCTACGGACTAATGGGGATATTACAATGTCTGTGTGGTTGTGGACTAGCGCTACGGACTAATGGGGATATTACAATGTCTGTGTGGTTGTGGACTAGCGCTACGGACTAATGGGGATATTACAATGTCTGTGTGGTTGTGGACTAGCGCTACGGACTAATGGGGATATTACAATGTCTGTGTGGTTGTGGACTAGCGCTACGGACTAATGGGGATATTACAATGTCTGTGTGGTTGTGGACTAGCGCTACGGACTAATGGGGATATTACAATGTCTGTGTGGTTGTGGACTAGCGCTACGGACTAATGGGGATATTACAATGTCTGTGTGGTTGTGGACTAGCGCTACGGACTAATGGGGATATTACAATGTCTGTGTGGTTGTGGACTAGCGCTACGGACTAATGGGGATATTACAATGTCTGTGTGGTTGTGGACTAGCGCTACGGACTAATGGGGATATTACAATGTCTGTGTGGTTGTGGACTAGCGCTACGGACTAATGGGGATATTACAATGTCTGTACATGTAGATGGTGAAGATACAAGGTTTTCTGTTTCTGTGGATGTTTTACTCTGTGACCTCACCGTGCAGGAAAACCTCGAGATCGTAGGTCCTGGAGAAACTCCTACGCTTGTGATCTACCCCAGCGTTTCTCAGACTAATCAGAGCTTGATGATGCAAAGGGCTAACACCCAATAGGCTGATCTGTCCTCACTGAACCCACGTACAGTGTGTGAGGTCGAGGGCGTCGTCATCATGAGTAGGGCCCAGAGGATTTCCTGCCTACGTTAACTAACCAGGAACGACTCTGCAACCCCATTGTTAATAACTAACACCAGCTAAAGGCCTGCGCCTGTATTCACAAAGCGTCTCCTAAGTGGCGCAGTGGTCCAAGGCACTGCAGCTACAGTGCCAGACGTATCACTACAGACACCCTGGTTCGAATCCAGGCTGTATCACCGGCTGTGATTGGGAGTCCCACAGGGGCGGTGCACAATTGGCTCAGCGTCATCTGGGGCAGGCCGTCATTGTAAATAAGAATTTGTTCTTAACTGTCTTTCCTAGTTAAATAAAAGTTTAAGAGTATGAATGCTGATCTAGGATCAGGTCCTCCCTGTCCATGTAATCTTATTTGTTATGTTCTGAAAGGCAAACCTGATTCTAGATCAGCGCTCCTGCTCCTCTTCTTAGACGTATTGAGAATACGGGCCCTGGGTCGGTCCCATGGGCAGGGTAAACTCCTGTCTCGAGCCTACTCATGACATGATAACTCCATGATGTGTAGAATGTACATACCAAGTTCTAAAACAGAGAGGAATGAAATATGTTGTTCTGTGTTCCGTTAGAAGTCGACATGATTCGAAAAGATTCTAATGATTAAAAGAGATGACCAACTGACCATCAAGACTGTTCTCTCTTTGTGCATCCTGAAGGTCACCGTATTCTCTATCTAGTGCACTACTTTTGACTAGAACCCTATTCCTTATCTAGTGCACTACTTTTGACACAGAGCCCTATTCTCTATATAGTACACTACTTTTGACTAGAACCCTATTCCTTATATAGTGCACTACTTTTGACACAGAGCCCTATTCTCTATATAGTACACTACTTTTGACTAGAACCCTATTCCTTATATAGTGCACTACTTTTGACACAGAGCCCTATTCCCTATATAGTACACTACTTTTGACTAGAACCCTATTCCCTATATAGTACACTACTTTTGGCACAGAACCCTATTTCCTATATAGTGCACTACTTTTGGCACAGAACCCTATTCCTATATAGTGCACTACTTCTGACACAGAGCCCTATGGGCTACAGTGAAGAGGGTTCAATTTGGGACACAACCTCTGTCATCAGGTGGTTAAAACAAAGGCTTGAACACCAATCAGTTGTTTATATGTACACAAACGTATCATTCTACACAATTGTTTCATCAACCATTCATCAGTGATTGATTGACTGTTTCCTCTGAGGTCCTCATTACAACTGTTTCCTCTGAGGTCCTCATCACAACTGTTTCCTCTGAGGTCCTCATTACAACTGTTTCCTCTGAGGTCCTCATTACAACTGTTTCCTCTGAGGTCCTCATCACAACTGTTTCCTCTGAGGTCCTCATTACAACTGTTTCCTCTGAGGTCCTCATTACAACTGTTTCCTCTGAGGTCCTCATTACAACTGTTTCCTCTGAGGTCCTCATTACAACTGTTTCCTCTGAGGTCCTCATTACAACTGTTTCCTCTGAGGTCCTCATCACAACTGTTTCCTCTGAGGTCCTCATTACAACTGTTTCCTCCGAGGTCCTCATTACAACTGTTTCCTCTGAGTTCCTCATTACAACTGTTTCCTCTGAGGTCCTCATTACAACTGTTTCCTCTGAGGTCGTCATCACAACTGTTTCCTCTTGAGGTCCTCATCACAACTGTTTCCTCTGAGGTCCTCATTACAACTGTTTCCTCTGAGGTCCTCATCACAACTGTTTCCTCTGAGGTCCTCATCACAACTGTTTCCTCTGAGGTCCTCATCACAACTGTTTCCTCTGAGGTCCTCATCACAACTGTTTCCTCTGAGGTCCTCATTACAACTGTTTCCTCTGAGGTCCTCATTACAACTGTTTCCTCTGAGGTCCTCATTACAACTGTTTCCTCTGAGGTCCTCATCACAACTGTTTCCTCTGAGGTCCTCATTACAACTGTTTCCTCTGAGGTCCTCATTACAACTGTTTCCTCTGAGGTCCTCATTACAACTGTTTCCTCTGAGGTCCTTATTACAACTGTTTTCTCTGAGGTCCTCATTACAACTGTTTCCTCTGAGGTCCTCATTACAACTGTTTCCTCTGAGGCCCTCATTACAACTGTTTCCTCTGAGGTCCTCATCACAACTGTTTCCTCTGAGGTCCTCATTACAACTGTTTCCTCTGAGGTCCTCATTACAACTGTTTCCTCTGAGGTCCTCATTACAACTGTTTCCTCTGAGGTCCTCATCACAACTGTTTCCTCTGAGGTCCTCATCACAACTGTTTCCTCTGAGGTCCTCATCACAACTGTTTCCTCTGAGGTCGTCATCACAACTGTTTCCTCTGAGGTCCTCATCACAATGCTATGATAATGATCTCAATGTGGTGGAAGGGAAACCTGCTTCATTCTTTCTATGTGTCAGCGGTTGACTTCATCTGAAGAGGAAGACGAGCAGGACTTTATTACACACTGGCTGATTCAGCATCGCTTCCGCGTCATTTCAACGACTTTGAGCCGACGTGGAATAGACGTGGAATAGACGTTGAATAGACGTGAAATAGATGTGGAATAGACGTGGAATAGACGTGGAATAGACGTTGAATAGACGTTGAATAGACGTTGAATAGACGTTGTATTGACACTGTGGGAACGTACAGAAGGTCCAAAGGAAATGTTCCTTCTGCTTTAACCCAAACCCTCTGAGGTTCTGATCAGTTTATCACATATCATCATCATTACCATGTTGTTCAGCAATCTGTCCTTTGTAGCCGTTGGCAGCTAGCTGCCTCTATTACCACTGTACTGCCAAGGAGAAACCAAGAGACAAGACAGACCATGAATCCAATTTGTCAACGTCAATATTTTCCAGGAAAGAAGAAAGAAAGAAAATAACTTGGCATTTCCAAAGAGCACGTTGAGACGCGTGCTGACAATCTCACTGATGACACCTTAGAACAAGTTGTGACAATCTCACTGATGACACCTTAGAACACGTTATGACAATCTCACTGATGACACCTTAGAACACGTTGTGACAATCTCACTGATGACACCTTAGAACACGTTGTGACAATCTCACTGGGGACACCTTAGAACACGTTGTGACAATCTCACTGGGGACACCTTAGAACACGTTGTGACAATCTCACTGGGGACACCTTAGAACACGTTGTGACAATCTCACTGGTGACACCTTAGAACACGCACTGGTGACACCTCAGAGCACGATGTGACGCGTGCTGACAATCTCACTGGTGACACCTTAGAGCACGTTGTGACAATCTCACTGATGACACTTTAGAACACGTTGTGACAATCTCACTGGGGACACCTTAGAACACGTTGTGTCAATCTCACTGGTGACACCTTAGAACACGTTGTGACAATCTCACTGGAGACACCTTAGAGCACGTTGTGACAATCTCACTGATGACACCTTAGAGCACGTTGTGACAATCTCACTGGTGACACCTTAGAACACGTTGTGACAATCTCACTGGAGACACCTTAGAACACGTTGTGACAATCTCACTGGTGACACCTTAGAACACGTTGTGACGCGTGCTGACAATCTCACTGATGACACCTTAGAACACGTTATGACAATCTCACTGATGACACCTTAGAGCACGTTGTGACAATCTCACTGATGACACCTTAGAACACGTTGTGACAATCTCACTGGTGACACCTTAGAACACGTTGTGACAATCTCACTGGAGACACCTTAGAACACGTTGTGACAATCTCACTGGTGACACCTTAGAACACGTTGTGACGCGTGCTGACAATCTCACTGGTGACACCTTAGAACACGTTGTGACAATCTCACTGGGGACACCTTAGAACACGTTGTGACAATCTCACTGCAGACACCTTAGAACACGCTGTGACAATCTCACTGGTGACACCTTAGAACACGTTGTGACAATCTCACTGGTGACACCTTAGAACACGTTGTGACAATCTCACTGGTGACACCTTAGAACACGTTGTGACAATCTCACTGGGGACACCTTAGAACACGTTGTGACAATCTCACAGGAGACACCTTAGAACACGTTGTGACAATCTCACTGGAGACACCTTAGAACACGTTGTGACAATCTCACTGGAGACACCTTAGAACACGTTGTGACAATCTCACTGGTGACACCTTAGAACACGTTGTGACAATCTTACTGGTGACACCTTAGAGCACGTTGTGACAATCTCACTGGTGACACCTTAGAACACGTTGTGACAATCTCACTGGTGACACCTTAGAGCACATTGTGACAATCTCACTGGTGACACCTTAGAACACGTTGTGACGCGTGCTTACAATCTCACTGGTGACACCTTAGAACACGTTGTGACAATCTCACTGGTGACAACTTAGAGCACGTTGTGACAATCTCACTGGTGACACCTTAGAACACTTTGTGACAATCTCACTGGTGACACCTTAGAGCACGTTGTGACAATCTCACTGGTGACACCTTAGAACACGTTGTGACGCGTGCTGACAATCTCACTGGTGACACCTTAGAACACGTTGTGACAATCTCACTGGAGACACCTTAGAACACGTTGTGACAATCTCACTGATGATACCTTAGAACACGTTGTGACAATCTCACTGGGGACACCTTAGAACACGTTGTGACAATCTCACTGGTGACACCTTAGAACACGTTGTGACAATCTCACTGGAGACACCTTAGAACACGTTGTGACAATCTCACTGGTGACACCTTAGAACACGTTGTGACGCGTGCTGACAATCTCACTGGTGACACCTTAGAACACGTTGTGACAATCTCACTGGGGACACCTTAGAACACGTTGTGACAATCTCACTGGAGACACCTTAGAACACGCTGTGACAATCTCACTGGTGACACCTTAGAACACGTTGTGACAATCTCACTGGTGACACCTTAGAACACGTTGTGACAATCTCACTGGTGACACCTTAGAACACGTTGTGACAATCTCACTGGGGACACCTTAGAACACGTTGTGACAATCTCACAGGAGACACCTTAGAACACGTTGTGACAATCTCACTGGAGACACCTTAGAACACGTTGTGACAATCTCACTGGAGACACCTTAGAACACGTTGTGACAATCTCACTGGTGACACCTTAGAACACGTTGTGACAATCTTACTGGTGACACCTTAGAGCACGTTGTGACAATCTCACTGGTGACACCTTAGAACACGTTGTGACAATCTCACTGGTGACACCTTAGAGCACATTGTGACAATCTCACTGGTGACACCTTAGAACACGTTGTGACGCGTGCTTACAATCTCACTGGTGACACCTTAGAACACGTTGTGACAATCTCACTGGTGACAACTTAGAGCACGTTGTGACAATCTCACTGGTGACACCTTAGAACACTTTGTGACAATCTCACTGGTGACACCTTAGAGCACGTTGTGACAATCTCACTGGTGACACCTTAGAACACGTTGTGACGCGTGCTGACAATCTCACTGGTGACACCTTAGAACACGTTGTGACAATCTCACTGGAGACACCTTAGAACACGTTGTGACAATCTCACTGATGATACCTTAGAACACGTTGTGACAATCTCACTGGGGACACCTTAGAACACGTTGTGACAATCTCACTGGTGACACCTTAGAACACGTTGTGACAATCTCACTGGAGACACCTTAGAACACGTTGTGACAATCTCACTGATGACACCTTAGAGCACGTTGTGACAATCTCACTGGAGACACCTTAGAACACGTTGTGACAATCTCACTGGTGACACCGTAGAACACACGTTGTGACGCGTGCTGACAATCTCACTGGTGACACCTTAGAACACGTTGTGACAATCTCACTGGTGACACCTTAGAACACGTTGTGACAATCTCACTGGTGACACCTTAGAACACGCTGTGACAATCTCACTGGTGACACTTTAGAACACGTTGTCACGCGTGCTGACAATCTCAATGGTGACACCTTAGAACACGCTGTGACAATCTCACTAGTGACACCTTAGAACACGTTATGACAATCTCAATGGTGACACCTTAGAACACGTTGTGACAATCTCACTGATGACACCTTAGAACACGTTGTGACAATCTCACTGGAGACACCTTAGAACACGTTGTGACAATCTCACTGGTGACACCTTAGAACACGTTGTGACGCGTGCTGACAATCTCACTGGTGACACCTTAGAACACGTTGTGACAATCTCACTGATGACACCTTAGAACACGCTGTGACAATCTCACTGATGACACCTTAGAGCACGTTGTGACAATCTCACTGGAGACACCTTAGAACACGTTGTGACAATCTCACTGGTGACACCTTAGAACACGTTGCAGACGCGTGCTGACAATCTCACTGGTGACACCTTAGAACACGTTGTGACAATCTCACTGGTGACACCTTAGAACACGTTGTGACAATCTCACTGGTGACACCTTAGAACACGCTGTGACAATCTCACTGGTGACACTTTAGAACACGTTGTCACGCGTGCTGACAATCTCACTGGTGACACCTTAGAACACGTTGTGACAATCTCACTGATGACACCTTAGAACACGTTGTGACAATCTCACTGGGGACACCTTAGAACACACTGTGACAATCTCACTGGTGACACCTTAGAACACGTTGTGACAATCTCACTGATGACACCTTAGAGCACGTTGTGACAATCTCACTGATGACACCTTAGAGCACGTTGTGACAATCTCACTGATGACACCTTAGAGCACGTTGTGACAATCTCACTGGTGACACCTTAGAACACGTTGTGACAATCTCACTGATGACACCTTAGAGCACGTTGTGACAATCTCACTGGAGACACCTTAGAACACGTTGTGACAATCTCACTGGTGACACCTTAGAACACGTTGTGACGCGTGCTGACAATCTCACTGATGACACCTTAGAGCACGTTGTGACAATCTCACTGATGACACCTTAGAACACGTTGTGACAATCTCACTGGAGACACCTTAGAACACGTTGTGACAATCTCACTGATGACACCTTAGAGCACGTTGTGACAATCTCACTGGAGACACCTTAGAACACGTTGTGACAATCTCACTGGTGACACCGTAGAACACGTTGTGACGCGTGCTGACAATCTCACTGGTGACACCTTAGAACACGTTGTGACAATCTCACTGGTGACACCTTAGAACACGTTGTGACAATCTCACTGGTGACACCTTAGAACACGCTGTGACAATCTCACTGGTGACACTTTAGAACACGTTGTCACGCGTGCTGACAATCTCAATGGTGACACCTTAGAACACGCTGTGACAATCTCACTAGTGACACCTTAGAACACGTTATGACAATCTCAATGGTGACACCTTAGAACACGTTGTGACAATCTCACTGATGACACCTTAGAACACGTTGTGACAATCTCACTGGAGACACCTTAGAACACGTTGTGACAATCTCACTGGTGACACCTTAGAACACGTTGTGACGCGTGCTGACAATCTCACTGGTGACACCTTAGAACACGTTGTGACAATCTCACTGATGACACCTTAGAACACGCTGTGACAATCTCACTGATGACACCTTAGAGCACGTTGTGACAATCTCACTGGAGACACCTTAGAACACGTTGTGACAATCTCACTGGTGACACCTTAGAACACGTTGTGACGCGTGCTGACAATCTCACTGGTGACACCTTAGAACACGTTGTGACAATCTCACTGGTGACACCTTAGAACACGTTGTGACAATCTCACTGGTGACACCTTAGAACACGCTGTGACAATCTCACTGGTGACACTTTAGAACACGTTGTCACGCGTGCTGACAATCTCACTGGTGACACCTTAGAACACGTTGTGACAATCTCACTGATGACACCTTAGAACACGTTGTGACAATCTCACTGGGGACACCTTAGAACACACTGTGACAATCTCACTGGTGACACCTTAGAACACGTTGTGACAATCTCACTGATGACACCTTAGAGCACGTTGTGACAATCTCACTGATGACACCTTAGAGCACGTTGTGACAATCTCACTGATGACACCTTAGAGCACGTTGTGACAATCTCACTGGTGACACCTTAGAACACGTTGTGACAATCTCACTGATGACACCTTAGAGCACGTTGTGACAATCTCACTGGAGACACCTTAGAACACGTTGTGACAATCTCACTGGTGACACCTTAGAACACGTTGTGACGCGTGCTGACAATCTCACTGATGACACCTTAGAGCACGTTGTGACAATCTCACTGATGACACCTTAGAACACGTTGTGACAATCTCACTGGTGACACCTTAGAACACGTTGTGACAATCTCACTGGTGACACCTTAGAACACGTTGTGATGCGTGCTGACAATCTCACTGGTGACACCTTAGAACACGTTGTGACAATGTCACTGGAGACACCTTAGAGCAAGTTGTGACAATCTCACTGGTGACACCTTAGAACACGTTGTGACAATCTCACTGGGGACACCTTAGAACACGTTGTGACAATCTCACTGGTGACACCTTAGAACACGTTGTGACAATCTCACTGGAGACACCTTAGAACACGTTGTGACAATCTCACTGATGACACCTTAGAGCACGTTGTGACAATCTCACTGGAGACACCTTAGAACACGTTGTGACAATCTCACTGGTGACACCTTAGAACACGTTGTGACGCGTGCTGACAATCTCACTGGTGACACCTTAGAACACGTTGTGACGCGTGCTGACAATCTCACTGGTGACACCTTAGAACACGTTGTGACAATCTCACTGGTGACACCTTAGAACACGTTGTGACAATCTCACTGGTGACACCTTAGAACACGTTGTGACGCGTGCTGACAATCTCACTGGTGACACCTTAGAGCACGTTGTGACAATCTCACTGGTGACACCTTAGAACACGCTGTGACAATCTCACTGGTGACACCTTAGAACACGCTGTGACAATCTCACTGATGACACCTCAGAGCACGTTGTGACAATCTCACTGGTGACACCTTAGAACACGTTGTGACAATCTCACTGGTGACACCTTAGAACACGCTGTGACAATCTCACTGATGACACCTTAGAACACGTTGTGACAATCTCACTGGTGACACCTTAGAACACGTTGTGACAATCTCACTGATGACACCTTCGAGCACGTTGTGACAATCTCACTGGAGACACCTTAGAACACGTTGTGACAATCTCACTGGTGACACCTTAGAACACGTTGTGACGCGTGCTGACAATCTCACTGATGACACCTTAGAGCACGTTGTGACAATCTCACTGATGACACCTTAGAACACGTTGTGACAATCTCACTGGTGACACCTTAGAACACGTTGTGACAATCTCACTGGTGACACCTTAGAACACGTTGTGATGCGTGCTGACAATCTCACTGGTGACACCTTAGAACACGTTGTGACAATCTCACTGGAGACACCTTAGAGCACGTTGTGACAATCTCACTGGTGACACCTTAGAACACGTTGTGACAATCTCACTGGAGACACCTTAGAACACGTTGTGACAATCTCACTGATGACACCTTAGAACACGTTGTGACAATCTCACTGGGGACACCTTAGAACACGTTGTGACAATCTCACTGGTGACACCTTAGAACACGTTGTGACAATCTCACTGGAGACACCTTAGAACACGTTGTGACAATCTCACTGATGACACCTTAGAGCACGTTGTGACAATCTCACTGGAGACACCTTAGAACACGTTGTGACAATCTCACTGGTGACACCTTAGAACACGTTGTGACGCGTGCTGACAATCTCACTGGTGACATCTTAGAACACGTTGTGACGCGTGCTGACAATCTCACTGGTGACACCTTAGAACACGTTGTGACAATCTCACTGGTGACACCTTAGAACACGTTGTGACAATCTCACCGGTGACACCTTAGAACACGTTGTGACGCGTGCTGACAATCTCACTGGTGACACCTTAGAACACGTTGTGACAATCTCACTGGTGACACCTTAGAACACGCTGTGACAATCTCACTGGTGACACCTTAGAACACGCTGTGACAATCTCACTGGTGACACCTCAGAGCACGTTGTGACAATCTCACTGGTGACACCTTAGAACACGTTGTGACAATCTCACTGGTGACACCTTAGAACACGCTGTGACAATCTCACTGATGACACCTTAGAACACGCTGTGACAATCTCACTGGTGACACCTCAGAGCACGTTGTGACAATCTCACTGGTGACACCTTAGAACACGCTGTGACAATCTCACTGGTGACACCTTAGAACACGTTGTGACGCGTGCTGACAATCTCACTGGTGACACCTTAGAACACGTTGTGACGCGTGCTGACAATCTCACTGGTGACACCTTAGAACACGCTGTGACAATCTCACTGGTGACACCTTAGAACACGTTGTGACAATCTCACTGATGACACCTTAGAGCACGTTGTGACAATCTCACTGGAGAAACCTTAGAACACGTTGTGACAATCTCACTGGTGACACCTTAGAACACGTTGTGACACGTGCTGACAATCTCACTGATGACACCTTAGAACACGTTGTGACAATCTCACTGATGACACCTTAGAACACGTTGTGACAATCTCACTGGTGACACCTTAGAACACGTTGTGACAATCTCACTGGTGACACCTTAGAACACGTTGTGATGAGTGCTGACAATCTCACTGGTGACACCTTAGAACACGTTGTGACAATCTCACTGGAGACACCTTAGAGCACGTTGTGACAATCTCACTGGTGACACCTTAGAACATGTTGTGACAATCTCACTGGAGACACCTTAGAACACGCTGTGACAATCTCACTGATGACACCTTAGAGCACGTTGTGACAATCTCACTGGAGAAACCTTAGAACACGTTGTGACAATCTCACTGGTGACACCTTAGAACACGTTGTGACACGTGCTGACAATCTCACTGATGACACCTTAGAACACGTTGTGACAATCTCACTGATGACACCTTAGAACACGTTGTGACAATCTCACTTGTGACACCTTAGAACACGTTGTGACGTGTGCTGACAATCTCACTGGTGACACCTTAGAACACGTTTTGACAATCTCACTGGTGACACCTTAGAACACGCTGTGACAATCTCACTGGTGACACCTTAGAACACGTTGTGATGCGTGCGGACAATCTCAATGGTGACACCTTAGAACACGTTGTGACAATCTCACTGGAGACACCTTAGAGCACGTTGTGACAATCTCACTGGTGACACCTTAGAACACGTTGTGACACGTGCTGACAATCTCACTGATGACACCTTAGAACACGTTGTGACAATCTCACTGATGACACCTTAGAACACGTTGTGACAATCTCACTGGTGACACCTTAGAACACGTTGTGACAATCTCACTGGTGACACCTTAGAACACGTTGTGATGCGTGCTGACAATCTCACTGGTGACACCTTAGAACACGTTGTGACAATCTCACTGGAGACACCTTAGAGCACGTTGTGACAATCTCACTGGTGACACCTTAGAACACGTTGTGACAATCTCACTGGAGACACCTTAGAACACGTTGTGACAATCTCACTGATGACACCTTAGAACACGTTGTGACAATCTCACTGGGGACACCTTAGAACACGTTGTGACAATCTCACTGGTGACACCTTAGAACACGTTGTGACAATCTCACTGGAGACACCTTAGAACACGTTGTGACAATCTCACTGATGACACCTTAGAGCACGTTGTGACAATCTCACTGGAGACACCTTAGAACACGTTGTGACAATCTCACTGGTGACACCTTAGAACACGTTGTGACGCGTGCTGACAATCTCACTGGTGACATCTTAGAACACGTTGTGACGCGTGCTGACAATCTCACTGGTGACACCTTAGAACACGTTGTGACAATCTCACTGGTGACACCTTAGAACACGTTGTGACAATCTCACTGGTGACACCTTAGAACACGCTGTGACAATCTCACTGGAGACACCTTAGAACACGTTGTGACAATCTCACTGATGACACCTTAGAGCACGTTGTGACAATCTCACTGGAGACACCTTAGAACACGTTGTGACAATCTCACTGGAGACACCTTAGAACACGTTGTGACAATCTCACTGATGACACCTTAGAACACGTTGTGACAATCTCACTGGGGACACCTTAGAACACGTTGTGACAATCTCACTGGTGACACCTTAGAACACGTTGTGACAATCTCACTGGAGACACCTTAGAACACGTTGTGACAATCTCACTGATGACACCTTAGAGCACGTTGTGACAATCTCACTGGAGACACCTTAGAACACGTTGTGACAATCTCACTGGTGACACCTTAGAACACGTTGTGACGCGTGCTGACAATCTCACTGGTGACATCTTAGAACACGTTGTGACGCGTGCTGACAATCTCACTGGTGACACCTTAGAACACGTTGTGACAATCTCACTGGTGACACCTTAGAACACGTTGTGACAATCTCACCGGTGACACCTTAGAACACGTTGTGACGCGTGCTGACAATCTCACTGGTGACACCTTAGAACACGTTGTGACAATCTCACTGGTGACACCTTAGAACACGCTGTGACAATCTCACTGGTGACACCTTAGAACACGCTGTGACAATCTCACTGGTGACACCTCAGAGCACGTTGTGACAATCTCACTGGTGACACCTTAGAACACGTTGTGACAATCTCACTGGTGACACCTTAGAACACGCTGTGACAATCTCACTGATGACACCTTAGAACACGCTGTGACAATCTCACTGGTGACACCTCAGAGCACGTTGTGACAATCTCACTGGTGACACCTTAGAACACGCTGTGACAATCTCACTGGTGACACCTTAGAACACGTTGTGACGCGTGCTGACAATCTCACTGGTGACACCTTAGAACACGTTGTGACGCGTGCTGACAATCTCACTGGTGACACCTTAGAACACGCTGTGACAATCTCACTGGTGACACCTTAGAACACGTTGTGACAATCTCACTGATGACACCTTAGAGCACGTTGTGACAATCTCACTGGAGAAACCTTAGAACACGTTGTGACAATCTCACTGGTGACACCTTAGAACACGTTGTGACACGTGCTGACAATCTCACTGATGACACCTTAGAACACGTTGTGACAATCTCACTGATGACACCTTAGAACACGTTGTGACAATCTCACTGGTGACACCTTAGAACACGTTGTGACAATCTCACTGGTGACACCTTAGAACACGTTGTGATGAGTGCTGACAATCTCACTGGTGACACCTTAGAACACGTTGTGACAATCTCACTGGAGACACCTTAGAGCACGTTGTGACAATCTCACTGGTGACACCTTAGAACATGTTGTGACAATCTCACTGGAGACACCTTAGAACACGCTGTGACAATCTCACTGATGACACCTTAGAGCACGTTGTGACAATCTCACTGGAGAAACCTTAGAACACGTTGTGACAATCTCACTGGTGACACCTTAGAACACGTTGTGACACGTGCTGACAATCTCACTGATGACACCTTAGAACACGTTGTGACAATCTCACTGATGACACCTTAGAACACGTTGTGACAATCTCACTTGTGACACCTTAGAACACGTTGTGACGTGTGCTGACAATCTCACTGGTGACACCTTAGAACACGTTTTGACAATCTCACTGGTGACACCTTAGAACACGCTGTGACAATCTCACTGGTGACACCTTAGAACACGTTGTGATGCGTGCGGACAATCTCAATGGTGACACCTTAGAACACGTTGTGACAATCTCACTGGAGACACCTTAGAGCACGTTGTGACAATCTCACTGGTGACACCTTAGAACACGTTGTGACACGTGCTGACAATCTCACTGATGACACCTTAGAACACGTTGTGACAATCTCACTGATGACACCTTAGAACACGTTGTGACAATCTCACTGGTGACACCTTAGAACACGTTGTGACAATCTCACTGGTGACACCTTAGAACACGTTGTGATGCGTGCTGACAATCTCACTGGTGACACCTTAGAACACGTTGTGACAATCTCACTGGAGACACCTTAGAGCACGTTGTGACAATCTCACTGGTGACACCTTAGAACACGTTGTGACAATCTCACTGGAGACACCTTAGAACACGTTGTGACAATCTCACTGATGACACCTTAGAACACGTTGTGACAATCTCACTGGGGACACCTTAGAACACGTTGTGACAATCTCACTGGTGACACCTTAGAACACGTTGTGACAATCTCACTGGAGACACCTTAGAACACGTTGTGACAATCTCACTGATGACACCTTAGAGCACGTTGTGACAATCTCACTGGAGACACCTTAGAACACGTTGTGACAATCTCACTGGTGACACCTTAGAACACGTTGTGACGCGTGCTGACAATCTCACTGGTGACATCTTAGAACACGTTGTGACGCGTGCTGACAATCTCACTGGTGACACCTTAGAACACGTTGTGACAATCTCACTGGTGACACCTTAGAACACGTTGTGACAATCTCACTGGTGACACCTTAGAACACGCTGTGACAATCTCACTGGTGACACCTTAGAACACGCTGTGACAATCTCACTGGTGACACCTCAGAGCACGTTGTGACAATCTCACTGGTGACACCTTAGAACACGTTGTGACAATCTCACTGGTGACACCTTAGAACACGCTGTGACAATCTCACTGATGACACCTTAGAACACGCTGTGACAATCTCACTGGTGACACCTCAGAGCACGTTGTGACAATCTCACTGGTGACACCTTAGAACACGCTGTGACAATCTCACTGGTGACACCTTAGAACACGTTGTGACGCGTGCTGACAATCTCACTGGTGACACCTTAGAACACGTTGTGACGCGTGCTGACAATCTCACTGGTGACACCTTAGAACACGCTGTGACAATCTCACTGGTGACACCTTAGAACACGTTGTGACAATCTCACTGATGACACCTTAGAGCACGTTGTGACAATCTCACTGGAGAAACCTTAGAACACGTTGTGACAATCTCACTGGTGACACCTTAGAACACGTTGTGACACGTGCTGACAATCTCACTGATGACACCTTAGAACACGTTGTGACAATCTCACTGATGACACCTTAGAACACGTTGTGACAATCTCACTGGTGACACCTTAGAACACGTTGTGACAATCTCACTGGTGACACCTTAGAACACGTTGTGACACGTGCTGACAATCTCACTGATGACACCTTAGAACACGTTGTGACAATCTCACTGATGACACCTTAGAACACGTTGTGACAATCTCACTGGTGACACCTTAGAACACGTTGTGACAATCTCACTGGTGACACCTTAGAACACGTTGTGATGCGTGCTGACAATCTCACTGGTGACACCTTAGAACACGTTGTGACAATCTCACTGGAGACACCTTAGAGCACGTTGTGACAATCTCACTGGTGACACCTTAGAACACGTTGTGACAATCTCACTGGAGACACCTTAGAACACGTTGTGACAATCTCACTGATGACACCTTAGAACACGTTGTGACAATCTCACTGGGGACACCTTAGAACACGTTGTGACAATCTCACTGGTGACACCTTAGAACACGTTGTGACAATCTCACTGGAGACACCTTAGAACACGTTGTGACAATCTCACTGATGACACCTTAGAGCACGTTGTGACAATCTCACTGGAGACACCTTAGAACACGTTGTGACAATCTCACTGGTGACACCTTAGAACACGTTGTGACGCGTGCTGACAATCTCACTGGTGACATCTTAGAACACGTTGTGACGTGTGCTGACAATCTCACTGGTGACACCTTAGAACACGTTGTGACAATCTCACTGGTGACACCTTAGAACACGTTGTGACAATCTCACTGGTGACACCTTAGAACACGTTGTGACGCGTGCTGACAATCTCACTGGTGACACCTTAGAACACGTTGTGACAATCTCACTGGTGACACCTTAGAACACGCTGTGACAATCTCACTGGTGACACCTTAGAACACGCTGTGACAATCTCACTGGTGACACCTCAGAGCACGTTGTGACAATCTCACTGGTGACACCTTAGAACACGTTGTGACAATCTCACTGGTGACACCTTAGAACACGCTGTGACAATCTCACTGATGACACCTTAGAACACGCTGTGACAATCTCACTGGTGACACCTCAGAGCACGTTGTGACAATCTCACTGGTGACACCTTAGAACACGCTGTGACAATCTCACTGGTGACACCTTAGAACACGTTGTGACGCGTGCTGACAATCTCACTGGTGACACCTTAGAACACGTTGTGACGCGTGCTGACAATCTCACTGGTGACACCTTAGAACACGCTGTGACAATCTCACTGGTGACACCTTAGAACACGTTGTGACAATCTCACTGATGACACCTTAGAGCACGTTGTGACAATCTCACTGGAGAAACCTTAGAACACGTTGTGACAATCTCACTGGTGACACCTTAGAACACGTTGTGACACGTGCTGACAATCTCACTGATGACACCTTAGAACACGTTGTGACAATCTCACTGATGACACCTTAGAACACGTTGTGACAATCTCACTGGTGACACCTTAGAACACGTTGTGACAATCTCACTGGTGACACCTTAGAACACGTTGTGATGCGTGCTGACAATCTCACTGGTGACACCTTAGAACACGTTGTGACAATCTCACTGGAGACACCTTAGAGCACGTTGTGACAATCTCACTGGTGACACCTTAGAACACGTTGTGACAATCTCACTGGAGACACCTTAGAACACGCTGTGACAATCTCACTGATGACACCTTAGAGCACGTTGTGACAATCTCACTGGAGAAACCTTAGAACACGTTGTGACAATCTCACTGGTGACACCTTAGAACACGTTGTGACACGTGCTGACAATCTCACTGATGACACCTTAGAACACGTTGTGACAATCTCACTGATGACACCTTAGAACACGTTGTGACAATCTCACTTGTGACACCTTAGAACACGTTGTGACGTGTGCTGACAATCTCACTGGTGACACCTTAGAACACGTTGTGACAATCTCACTGGTGACACCTTAGAACACGCTGTGACAATCTCACTGGTGACACCTTAGAACACGTTGTGATGCGTGCGGACAATCTCACTGGTGACACCTTAGAACACGTTGTGACAATCTCACTGGAGACACCTTAGAGCACGTTGTGACAATCTCACTGGTGACACCTTAGAACACGTTGTGACACGTGCTGACAATCTCACTGATGACACCTTAGAACACGTTGTGACAATCTCACTGATGACACCTTAGAACACGTTGTGACAATCTCACTGGTGACACCTTAGAAAACGTTGTGACAATCTCACTGGTGACACCTTAGAACACGTTGTGATGCGTGCTGACAATCTCACTGGTGACACCTTAGAACACGTTGTGACAATCTCACTGGAGACACCTTAGAGCACGTTGTGACAATCTCACTGGTGACACCTTAGAACACGTTGTGACAATCTCACTGGAGACACCTTAGAACACGTTGTGACAATCTCACTGATGACACCTTAGAACACGTTGTGACAATCTCACTGGGGACACCTTAGAACACGTTGTGACAATCTCACTGGAGACACCTTAGAACACGTTGTGACAATCTCACTGATGACACCTTAGAGCACGTTGTGACAATCTCACTGGAGACACCTTAGAACACGTTGTGACAATCTCACTGGTGACACCTTAGAACACGTTGTGACGCGTGCTGACAATCTCACTGGTGACATCTTAGAACACGTTGTGACGCGTGCTGACAATCTCACTGGTGACACCTTAGAACACGTTGTGACAATCTCACTGGTGACACCTTAGAACACGTTGTGACAATCTCACTGGTGACACCTTAGAACACGTTGTGACGCGTGCTGACAATCTCACTGGTGACACCTTAGAACACGTTGTGACAATCTCACTGGTGACACCTTAGAACACGCTGTGACAATCTCACTGGTGACACCATAGAACACGCTGTGACAATCTCACTGATGACACCTTAGAACACGCTGTGACAATCTCACTGGTGACACCTCAGAGCACGTTGTGACAATCTCACTGGTGACACCTTAGAACACGTTGTGACAATCTCACTGGTGACACCTTAGAACACGCTGTGACAATCTCACTGATGACACCTTAGAACACGCTGTGACAATCTCACTGGTGACACCTCAGAGCACGTTGTGACAATCTCACTGGTGACACCTTAGAACACGCTGTGACAATCTCACTGGTGACACCTTAGAACACGTTGTGACGCGTGCTGACAATCTCACTGGTGACACCTTAGAACACGTTGTGACACGTGCTGACAATCTCACTGGTGACACCTTAGAACACGCTGTGACAATCTCACTGGTGACACCTTAGAACACGTTGTGACAATCTCACTGATGACACCTTAGAGCACGTTGTGACAATCTCACTGGAGAAACCTTAGAACACGTTGTGACAATCTCACTGGTGACACCTTAGAACACGTTGTGACACGTGCTGACAATCTCACTGATGACACCTTAGAACACGTTGTGACAATCTCACTGATGACACCTTAGAACACGTTGTGACAATCTCACTTGTGACACCTTAGAACACGTTGTGACGCGTGCTGACAATCTCACTGGTGACACCTTAGAACACGTTGTGACAATCTCACTTGTGACACCTTAGAACACGCTGTGACAATCTCACTGGTGACACCTTAGAACACATTGTGATGCGTGCGGACAATCTCACTGGTGACACCTTAGAACACGTTGTGACAATCTCACTGGAGACACCTTAGAGCACGTTGTGACAATCTCACTGGTGACACCTTAGAACACGTTGTGACAATCTCACTGGAGACACCTTAGAACACGTTGTGACAATCTCACTGGTGACACCTTAGAACACGTTGTGACGCGTGCTGACAATCTCACTGGTGACACCTTAGAACACGTTGTGACAATCTCACTGATGACACCTTAGAGCACGTTGTGACAATCTCACTGATGACACCTTAGAGCACGTTGTGACAATCTCACTGGTGACACCTTAGAACACGTTGCCCTGTTTGTCTCTGGCGGCTCTAGCCAGGTAGGAAGCCGGGCATCACCAGTCTCAGAGACTATAATGTACAGCTGTCTGAAATAAACCCTCATGACATTAACAATGTCTACATACTACGGGCTGATTCTAGACATCAGAGTTGTAGCATTACATGAACTGAGTCACAAGCAGAAGGATCCAGTTGGAAACACGAGCAGCTCTTCTAAATGATGAAATTCGTCGATCAAAGTTAGAGTTACTGTGTAAACAAAGAACGTATTTTCTCAAATCATAAATGTGTCTGTCTGTCTGTCTGTCTGTCTGTCTGTCTGTCTGTCTGTCTGTCTGTCTGTCTGTGTGTCTGTGTGTGTGTGTGTGTGTGTGTGTGTGTGTGTGTGTGTGTGTGTGTGTGTGTGTGTGTGTGTGTGTGTGTGTGTGTGTGTGTGTACAGTGGGGTTGGAACATTGCAGCCCCATCAGACTCAGGAACAGAACAGCCACCAGTGTTCTTAAAATCCAGGACCAGGTTCTATCACCACGGTAACACTGGTCACTCAGACCCTCCGCCCTTCCTCCTCTCCCTTCCCACCCATGTAGAATATAGATATTTAAAATATAGATATTGTAGAATATAAATATTTAGAATATAGATATTGTAGAATATAGATATTTTAGAATATAGATATGATAGGACATAGATATTGTAGAAAATAGATATGTAGGTATTGTAGGATATAGATATTGTAGGTATTTTAGAATATAGGTATTGTAGAATATAGATATCGTAGATATTGTAGAATATAGATATTGTAGAATATAGATATTGTGGATACTGTAGAGTATAGATATTGTAGAATATAGATATTGTAGATATTGTAGAATATAGATATTGTAGAATATAGATATTGCAGATATTGTAGAATATAGATGTTGTAGAATATAGATATTGTAGGTATTGTAGAATATAGATATTGTAGATATTGTAGAATATAGATATTGTAGAATATAGATATAGTAGAATATAGATATTGTAGGTATTGTAGATTATAGGTATTGTAGGTATTGTAGAATATAGGTTTTGTGGAATATAGATATTGTAGTTATTGTAGAATATATATATTGTGGATTCTAGATATTGTAGGTGTTGTAGAATATTGATATTATAGGTATTGTAGAATAAAGATATGTAGGTGTCCTCTCTTCTCAAAATGAGTTTTAATCCTCTGTCCTCTCTTCTCAAAATGAGTTTAAATCCTCTGTCCTCTCTTCTCAAAATGAGTTTTAATCCTCTGTCCTCTCTTCTCAAAATGAGTTTTACCCCTCTGTCCTCTCCTTTCAAATCCTTTCGACCCAAATTGTCCTCTCTACCCAAATAAATGCACCTACATGACTTTCCCTCCACTTTCTATCCTCTCTTCTTAAATTAGTTTAAAACCCTCCATCTTCAAATGACTCTCTTTTTTCAAAAAATATTTTACACCCACAGTGATCACAGTGTGATGGTTCTCTTGAGACAAGATGTTGTTCATTGTGACATCACCCCGCCCTATTGTTCTCCTGTATTCCGAGCTGCAGTAGTTGCTATGTGTTCTGTCTGTGCATTATGACGTCATGGCTGTGTGTTCTCCTGTATTCCGAGCTGCAGTAGTTGCTATGTGTTCTGTCTGTGCATTATGACGTCATGGCTGTGTGTTCTCCTGTATTCCGAGCTGCAGTAGTTGCTATGTGTTCTGTCATTGCATTATGACGTCATGGCTGTGTGTTCTCCTGTATTCCGAGCTGCAGTAGTTGCTATGTGTTCTGTCTGTGCATTATGACATCATGGCTGTGTGTTCTCCTGTATTCCGAGCTGCAGTAGTTGCTATGTGTTCTGTCTGTGCATTATGACGTCATGGCTGTGTGTTCTCCTGTATTCCGAGCTGCAGTAGTTGCTATGTGTTCTGTCTGTGCATTATGACGTCATGGCTGTGTGTTCTCCTGTATTCCGAGCTGCAGTAGTTGCTATGTGTTCTGTCTGTGCATTATGACATCATGGCTGTGTGTTCTCCTGTATTCCGAGCTGCAGTAGTTGCTATGTGTTCTGTCTGTGCATTATGACGTCATGGCTGTGTGTTCTCCTGTATTCCGAGCTGCAGTAGTTGCTATGTGTTCTGCCTGTGCATTATGACATCATGGCTGTGTGTTCTCCTGTATTCCGAGCTGCAGTAGTTGCTATGTGTTCTGCCTGTGCATTATGACGTCATGGCTGTGTGTTCTCCTGTATTCCGAGCTGCAGTAGTTGCTATGTGTTCTGCCTGTGCATTATGACATCATGGCTGTGTGTTCTCCTGTATTCCGAGCTGCAGTAGTTGCTATGTGTTCTGTCTGTGCATTATGACGTCATGGCTGTGTGTTCTGTTGTGAATCAGACAGTAGTTAATGAGCCCAGAGTGTTGTTGTTTGAGCCTTTATGGCCTGATTAATCCACTGCTTCTTATCTGGGCTCTGCCACTCTGCTATGTTTCAACATTGAAACAAGACCCCATTCATCTTAAACCACATGTGTACCCTGTTCACAGACGCGCACACACAAGCACACACAAACACACACACTCACACACAGTCCATCCATCTGGAGCTGTATGTGTTCAGTGTTCACAGGGCTTCTTCAGTGTTTAGTCAGCATTTCAACTGATGACCAGAACTTTGGACAACCCCACATTTCCAGGTCAGCTGAGTGTTTCTATGCAGTTTGCCGTCAATAATAATGAGTCACCCCATAAACTTAAAACATGGAACAAGGACTATTCCAGTATTACTTCAGGTGGAATGTATCACCACATATGGCATAGAACCTCCATCCCCATTTAGAGGGGGAGAAGTGGTGAAGAACCACGGGAACGTTCTCTGGTTGCCTAGCGCAAAGCTATAGTCCTGCTACCCATTGATACAGTAGTACTCTGACCCTCATATCGTACTCATATCGTATCCCAAATGTCACTCTATTCCATACATAGTGCACTACTTTTGACCAGATGGGCCCTGTCCAAAAGTATTATATGGGGAATGGGGTGTCAGTTGTGATGCAGCCTGTGTCTTTTCAGACAGAGAGAGTTACATGAGAGTCTATGTGGGTTTCCTGTGGCAGTCTGAACAGTGATAGACATCCTTGACTTAGCAGTGAGAGTGTGTTCAACTGTCCTCCTCTTCACTTCATTCCCACCATTCCCTGACTGACTAGTACATGTACATGAACACTATAATGTGGAGAGAGAGAGAGGGAGGGAGAGAGAGGGAGGGAGGGAGGGAGGGAGGGAGGGAGGGAGGGAGGGAGGGAGGGAGGGAGGGAGGGAGGGAGGGAGGGAAGAGAGAAGGGGGTGAAGGGAGGTGGGAGAGAGTGGGAGGGAGGGAGGGAGAGAGAGGGGGGTGAAGGGAGGTGGGAGAGAGGGGGAAGAGGTAGAGAAATATGGAAAGGGGAAAGGGGGAGGGAGAGAGATGAAAAGAAACGGATAGAGGGAAGAACAGAGAGAGAGAAAGAAGAGGGAAGAGCGAGAGAGAAAGAGAGAGAGAGAAAAGGGGGAACAAAGGGTGGTGAGAGAGTTGAAAAGAGAGATAAAAGGATGGAGGGAAGAGGGAGAAAAAGAGAGAGAGGTGGGGGGGTAAAGAGGGACGATTCTTAATTAAAGGAGTCATATGAAGAGGGAGTAAAAGAGAGAGAGGTGGGGGGGTAAAGAGAGACGATTCTTAATTAAAGGAGTCATATGAAGAGGGAGTAAAAGAGAGAGAGGTGGGGGGGTAAAGAGGGACGATTCTTAATTAAAGGAGTCATATGCTGCCGTCGTCTCAACAATATGGATTCACTGATGACTGATGGATGAAATAGATTAAAAAGTGGAATCAATCATTCACTGTGGGTGTGTGTGTGTGTGTGTGTGTGTGTGTGTGTGTGTGTGTGTGTGTGTGTGTGTGTGTGTGTGTGTGTGTGTGTGTGTGTGTGTGTGTGTGTGTGTGTACGTCCATCACTTGAATTACAATTCCCCATTGAAACTAGTTCATTAAATATTGATAGTTGCATTAAATGGGCTCAATTGGAATGTCTTCTTATTCTGAATGAACATGAACGTCATACTGTATTGTTGTCACAATACCAGAATTTTGGCTTCAATACCGATATCATTGCGATACTCGATACCAAAATGATACCAAATCTATGCTACATATTAGCCAATTAATGAAGTGAATTAATACAGTTTTGGGTGATAATCAGCTTTGAAATCAACATATTTTGTGCTAAGGTTAGCAAATTATCACAAAGAAAGTATTAAATCAAATCACATCGAATGTTATTAGTCACATGCGCCGAATACAACAGGTGTAGACCTTACAGTGAAATGCTGAATACAACAGGTGTAGTGTTGGACCTTACAGTGAAATGCTGAATACAACAGGTGTAGTAGACCTTACAGTGAAATGCTGAATACAACAGGTGTAGTGTTGGACCTTACAGTGAAATGCTGAATACAACAGGTGTAGTAGACCTTACAGTGAAATGCTGAATACAACAGGTGTAGTGGACCTTACAGTGAAATGCTGAATACAACAGGTGTAGTGTTGTACCTTACAGTGAAATGCTGAATACAACAGGTGTAGTGGACCTTACAGTGAAATGCTGAATACAACAGGTGTAGTGGACCTTACAGTGAAATGCTGAATACAACAGGTGTAGTGTTGTACCTTACAGTGAAATGCTGAATACAACAGGTGTAGTAGACCTTACAGTGAAATGCTGACTACAACAGGTGTAGTGTTGTACCTTACTGTGAAATGCTGAATACAACAGGTGTAGTAGACCTTACAGTGAAATGTTGAATACAACAGGTGTAGTAGACCTTACAGTGAAATGCTGAATACAACAGGTGTAGTGGACCTTACAGTGAAATGCTGAATACAACAGGTGTAGTGGACCTTACAGTGAAATGCTGAATACAACAGGTGTAGTAGACCTTACAGTGAAATGCTGAATACAACAGGTGTAGTGTTGTACCTTACAGTGAAATGCTGAATACAACAGGTGTAGTAGACCTTACAGTGAAATGCTGAATACAACAGGTGTAGTAGACCTGACAGTGAAATGCTGAATACAACAGGTGTAGTAGACCTTACAGTGAAATGCTGAATACAACAGGTGTAGTGTTGTACCTTACAGTGAAATGCTGAATACAACAAGTGTAGTAGACCTTACAGTGAAATGCTGAATACAACAGGTGTAGTAGACCTTACAGTGAAATGCTGAATACAACAGGTGTAGTAGACCTTACAGTGAAATGCTGAATACAACAGGTGTAGTGTTGTACCTTACAGTGAAATGCTGAATACAACAGGTGTAGTAGACCTTACAGTGAAATGCTGAATACAACAGGTGTAGTAGACCTTACAGTGAAATGCTGAATACAACAGGTGTAGTAGACCTTACAGTGAAATGCCGAATACAACAGGTGTAGTAGACCTTACAGTGAAATGCTGAATACAACAGGTGTAGTAGACCTTACAGTGAAACGCTTACTGACAAGCCCTTATCCAACGATGCAGTTTTAAGACAATACCTACATGGGTAGCCATTTAGCCATTTGATTCGCTGTTCAGGACTCTTATGGCTTAGGGGTAGAAGCTGTTGAGAAGCCTCTTGGACCTACACTTGGTGCTCCTGTACCGCTTACCGTGTGGTAGCAGAGAGAACAGTCTATGATTAGGGTGGCTGGAGTCTTTGAAGATTTTTAGGGCCTTCCTCTGACACCGCCTGGTATAGAGGTCCTGGATGGCAGGAAGCTTGGGCCGTACGCACCCTCTGTAGTGCCTTACGGTCTGAGGCCGAGCAGTTGCCATACCAGGCAGTGGTGCAACCCGTCAGGATGCTCTCGATGGTGCAGCTGTAAAATCGTTTGAGGATCTTCGGACCAATGCCAAATCATTCAGTCTCCTGGGGGGAATAGGTCTTGTCGTGCCCTCTTCACGACTGTCTTGGTGTTCTTGGACCAGATCGTCATTGAAAATAAGAATTTGTTCTTAACTGACTTGCCTAGTAAAATAAAGGTAAAATAAAAAATATATATATTTTTTTAAATGTTAGTTTGTTGTTGATGTGGACACCAAGGAACTTGAAGCTCTCAACTTGCTCCACTACAGCCCTGTCGATGAGAATGGGGTGTGCTCGGTCCTCCTTTTCATGTAGTCCACAATCATCTCCTTTGCCTTGATCATGTTGAGGGAGAGGTTGTTGTCCTTGCACCACACTGTCAGGTCTCTGACCTACTCCCTATAGGCTGTCTCATCGTTGTCGGTGATCTCATCGTTGTCGGTTGTCAGCAAACTTAATGATGGTGTTGGAGTTGTGCCTGGACATGTAGTCATGAGTTAAAAGGAGGGGACTGAGCACGCACCCCTGAGGGGCCCCGTGTTGAGGATCAGCGTGGCGGATGTGTTGTTACCTACCCTTACCACCTGGGGGCGGCCTGTCAGGAAGTCCAGGATCCAGTTGCAGAGGGAGATGTTTAGTCCCAGGGTCCTTAGCTTAGTGATGAGCTTTAAAGGCACTATGGTGTTGAACACTGCGCTGTAGTCAATGAATATCATTCTCACATAGGTGCTCCTTTTGTCCAGGAGTTCCAGGGATAATGGTGTTGATGTGAGCCATGACCAGCCTTTCAAACCATTTTATGGCTACGGACGTGAGTGCTACGGGTCGGTAGTCATTCAGGCAGGTTGCCTTTCTGTTCTTGGGCACAGGGACTATGGTGGTCTGCTTGAAACATGTTGATATTACAGACTCAGACAGGGAGAGGTTGAACATGTCGGTGAAGACCTTTGCCAGATGGCCAGAGCATGCTCGGAGTACGCATATTGGTAATCCGTCTGGCCCAGCGGCCTTGTGAATGTTAAAGGTCTTACTCACATTGGCTGCTGAGAGCGTGATCACACAGTCTGTAAGAGTTTGCAAGCTCTGCCATATCCGACTACTGTCCGAGCCGGTGTAGTACGATTCAATCTCAGTCCTGTATTGACACTTTGCCTGTTTGATTGTTCATTGGAGGGCATAGCAGGATTTCTTATAAACTTTCAGGTTAGAGTCCCGCTCCTTGAAAGGGGCAACCTTTTAGCTCAGTGTTGCCTGTAATCCATGGATTCTGGTTGGGGTATGTACGTAAAGTCACTGTTGTTTTAGTTCCAACCTCGCTCTGCGGTGGTATGTAGACAGCTACGGAAAATACAGATGAAAACTCTCTGGGTAAATAGTGTGGTCTACAGATTATCATAAGGTACTCTACCTCAGGCGAGCAAAACTTTGAGACTTCCTTAGATATCGTGCACCAGCTCTTGTTTACATAAATGCATAGGCCCCCGTATCTTACCAGAGGCTGCTGTTCTGTCTTGCCGATAGAGTGTATAACCGGCCAGCTCTATGTTCTTAATGTCGTCGTTCACCAACGACTCGGCGAAGCATAAAATATAAAAAAATGTAATGTCCCGTTTGGTAGGATATACGTGCGTTCAGTTTGTCCCATTTATCTTCCAGCGATTGAACGTCAGCAGCTAACAGGACAGAAGGGCAGATTGGCCCCTTTTCGTCGGGTCCTCACCCTGTTCTTTTGCTCAAAATATCAGTTTCCTTCACCAGCGAACTACAGGGGATCAGGGCCTGGTCGGGTGTCAACAGTATAACACCTAACGTCCAGGGGTCAGGGCCTGGTCGGGTGTCAACAGTATATCCCTCTCGTCCAGGGATCAGGGCCTGGTCGGGTGTCAACAGTATATCCCTCGCGTCCAGGGATCAGGGCCTGGTCGGGTGTCAACAGTATATCCCTCGCGTCATGGGATCAGGGCCTGGTCGGGTGTCAACAGTATATCCCTCGCGTCCAGGGATCAGGGCCTGGTCGGGTGTCAACAATATAACACCTAACGTCCAGGGGTCAGGGCCTGGTCGGGTGTCAACAGTATATCCCTCGCGTCCAGGGATCAGGGCCTGGTCGGGTGTCAACAGTATATCCCTCGCGTCCAGGGATCAGGGCCTGGTCGGGTATCAACAGTATATCCCTGGCGTCCAGGGATCAGGGCCTGGTCGGGTGTCAACAGTATATCCCTCGCGTCCAGGGATCAGGGCCTGGTCTGGTGTCAACAGTATATCCCTCGCGTCCAGGGATCAGGGCCTGGTCGGGTGTCAACAGTATATCCCTCGCGTCCAGGGATCAGGGCCTGGTTGGGTGTCAACAGTATATCCCTCGCGTCCAGGGATCAGGGCCTGGTCGGGTGTCAACAGTATATCCCTCGCGTCCAGGGATCAGGGCCTGGTCGGGTGTCAACAGTATATCCCTGGCGTCCAGGGATCAGGGCCTGGTCGGGTGTCAACAGTATTTCCCTCGCATCCGACTCATTAAAGAAAAACACTTTGTGCAGTTTGAGGTGAGCAATCCCAGTTCTGAAGTTTAGAAGCTCTTTTCGGTCATTGGAGACGGTAACGGCTACATTATTTACAAAACAAGTTACGAACAACGCAAAAAACTAACAAAATGCCATTATTGGTTGAGGGCCGATTATGGGTAATGAATTGATGTTAGCTTGCGCTGTAAGCCAGCAAAGGCAATTAGCCTACAAAGCTGGGAGCTACCGGTTTATCTTCTAGCATTGTAAAGTGTTTCAAGCCTGTATGGACATTGTTTTGTGAACAGTAATGAACAGTTTCAATATTTCTACATGCCTTGTATTATTCAAGTCTGTTAAGTCCTGTGTAGCATGGGGAGCTAACACGACGCAGGCCAGACTCCCAGTGAGTTCAGCGGTTCCTCGGGACAGACTAGAGTCAGTACGAGAGGGGAGCTAACACGACGCAGGCCAGACTCCCAGTGAGTTCAGCGGTTCCTCGGGACAGACTAGAGTCAATATGAGAGGGGAGCTAACACGACGCAGCCAGTGAGTTCAGTTGTTCCTCAGGACAGACTAGAGTCAATACGAGAGGGGAGCTAACACGACGCAGGCCAGACTCCCAGTGAGTTCAGCGGTTCCACAGGACAGACTGGAGTCAGTACGAGAGGGGAGCTAACATGAAGCAGCCAGTGAGTTCAGTTGTTCCTCTGGACAGACTAGAGTCAATACGAGAGGGGAGCTAACATGAAGCAGCCAGTGAGTTCAGTTGTTCCTCTGGACAGACTAGAGTCAATACGAGAGGGGAGCTAACATGATGCAGCCAGTGAGTTCAGTTGTTCCTCTGGACAGACTAGAGTCAATACGAGAGGGGAGCTAACACGACGCAGGCCAGACTCCCAGTGAGTTCAGCGGTTCCTCGGGACAGACTAGAGTCAATACGAGAGGGGAGCTAACATGAAGCAGCCAGTGAGTTCAGCGGTTCCTCAGGACAGACTAGAGTCAGTACGAGAGGGGAGCTAACATGAAGCAGCCAGTGAGTTCAGTTGTTCCTCTGGACAGACTAGAGTCAATACGAGAGGGGAGCTAACACGACGCAGACCAGACTCCCAGTGAGTTCAGCGGTTCCTCAGGACAGACGAGAGTCAGTACAGACTTGATCCTCTCAATTAGTAGACGGACTGGACACAATTGACAGAAGTACAGAAAGTTAAGTTTGAGTACAGCATCACTGATCCTTGCCTCCTCCTATTTCTCCTGCTCCTCCTACTTATCCCCCTTCTCCTCTCCTCTATTACAATTTTCCTCCTCTTCCTCTCCTCCTCTCCCTTTTTACACTATTATCCAGTGTTGTAACAAGTCGAAGGAGAAAAGGGAAGATAAACGAATGGATCAATCTAGATTGTAACGGTGCTCCTCTGGTTGACCTTTTATCTCCCCCTTTCTCTCCTCTTCTTCTATCTCCGTCTTCTCTCTCCCTCTCTCTCTCTCTCTCCCTCTTCTCTCTCCCTCTCTCTCTCTCTCTCTCTCTCTCCCTCTCTCTCTCTCTCCCTCTTCTCTCTCCTCTTCTCTCTCTCTCTTCTCTCTCCCTCTTCTCTCTCCCTCTTTCTCTCCCTCTTCTCTCTTTCTTCCCTCTCATTTCCTCTTCTCTCTTTCTTTCCCTTTCTCCCTCTTTCTCGCTCTCCCTCTTCTCTCTCCCTCTTTCTCGCTCTCCCTCTTCTCTCTCCCTCTTTCTCGCTCTCCCTCTTTCTCTTTCTCTCTTTCTCTCTCCCTCTTACACTCTCCCTCTGTCCTTCAATCTTTCTTCTCCTTTCTCTCTCTCCCTCTTGCTCTCTCTCCCATTTTCTCTCCTATCTTTCTTCCCGTCTTCCCTCTTTCTTCCCCTTTCTCTCTCTCCCTCTTTTTCTCTTCTCTTTCTTTTCCCCCTCTTTGGTCTTCTGTAGCTCAGATGGTAGAGCAAGGCTCTCGCAATGCTATTGTACTATTATACTGTTCTTCTCTCCATCTCATCTCTCTATTTCCTCTCTCTCTCTTCCACTCCATCACTCTTTTATTCCCTCACTCTTTCTCTCTCCCCCTCTCGCTCTGTTTTACTCCCTCTGTCTCAGTGACTCTCTCTCTCTCTCGTCTCTCTCCCTCCATCTTCCTCTTTCTCTCTCCCCCTCTCGCTCTGTTTTCCTCCCTCTGTCTCTCTGTGACTCTCTCTCTCCCTCTCTCATCTCTCTCCCTCCATCTTCCTCTTTCTCTCTCCCCCTCTCTCTCTGTTTTCCTCTCGCCAACTCTTTCCCTCATTCCCTCTGTCTCTCTGTGACTCTCTCTCTCTCTCTCTCTCTCGTCTCTCTCCCTCCATCTTCCTCTCTCTCTCTCTGTCCAATAGAGTGATAACAACTCAACACTTTGGAATGTTCGTTGACAGAGGGGTCCAAGCATCTGTCGGCTGCATCATTCTCAAACGGAGTCTGAGGGTTGCTGGTTTTTCTTAGTAGAGACAGTAGAATACAATCAATACTTTATTGTCCATTGGTTACAGCAGAAATACACAATTCCTTTGACAACGCCGTCAGATAAACACACCCCAATAACTACCGTGGAATATGCGTCAACAATAACCTTGGGAAAACCCTCTGCGTCATTAACAGCAGACTCGTACATTTCCTCAATGACAACAATGTACTGAGCAAATGCTTTGTTGATGGATAAACTCCCATATCTACTGGGTGAACTTCCACAGTGTGCATCACAGCAGCAAGATGTGTGACCTGTTGCCACGAGAAAAGGGCAACCAGTGAAGAAATACAACCCATATGTATGCTTGTTATTTTCCCTTGTGTACTTTAACCATTTGTACATTGTTACAACACTGTATATATATATATATATATATATATATATATATATATATATACACAATATGACATTTATAATGTCTTTATTGTTTTGAAACTTCTGAATGTGTAATGTTTACTGTTCATTTCTATTGTTTATTTCACTTTTGTGTATTATCTACCTCACTTGCTTTGGCAATGTTAACACATGTGTCCCATGCCAATAAAGCCCCTTGAATTGAATTGAATTGAGAGGGAGAGCGAGCGAAAAACAGTAAGAGTAGACTACATAACTACAGAGAGAGAAGTTATGGCCTGAAGTGTAACATTACAGGAGAGTATCTCTGAGTGGTTTTACCGTAGAGAACTGCAGTAGAGCAGGAATCAGTCAAGCAGAAGAGCAGCTCCCACAGGGAAGACAGAGGGTTGTGTTTCAATGGGTTGGGAGTTTTAGAAGGGAAAGGTAGAGCAGGTACATTTCCCACAGGAATATTTACAACATGATAGTAGAGCCATTTGTCCTCTACAGAGATATGTTAGAAGGAACCATTTGTCCTCTACAGAGATATGTTAGAAGGAACCATTTGTCCTCTACAGAGATATGTTAGAAGGAACCATTTGTCCTCTACAGAGATATGTTAGAAGGAACCATTTGTCCTCTACAGAGATATGTTAGAATGAGCCATTTGTCCTCTACAGAGATATGTTAGAAGGAACCATTTGTCCTCTACAGAGATATGTTAGAAGGAACCATTTGTCCTCTACAGAGATATGTTAGAAGGAACCATTTGTCCTCTACAGAGATATGTTAGAAGGAACCATCTGTCCTCTACAGCGATATGTTAGAAGGAACCATTTGTCCTCTACAGAGATATGTTAGAAGGAACCATTTGTCCTCTACAGAGATATGTTAGAAGGAACCATTTGTCCTCTACAGAGATATGTTAGAAGGAGCCATTTGTCCTCTACAGAGATATGTTAGAAGGAACCATTTGTCCTCTACAGAGATATGTTAGAAGGAGCCATTTGTCCTCTACAGAGATATGTTAGAAGGACCCATTTGTCCTCTACAGAGATATGTTAGAAGGAGCCATTTGTCCTCTACAGAGATATGTTAGAAGGAGCCATTTGTCCTCTACAGAGATATGTTAGAAGGAGCCATTTGTCCTCTACAGCGATATGTCAGAAGGAACCATTTGTCCTCTACAGAGATATGTTAGAAGGAGCCATTTGTCCTCTACAGAGATATGTCAGAAGGAACCATTTGTCCTCTACAGCGATATGTCAGAAGGAACCATTTGTCCTCTACAGAGATATGTTAGAAGAAACCATTTGTCCTCTACAGCGATATGTTAGAAGGAACCATTTGTCCTCTACAGAGATATGTTAGA
>NW_027016539.1:227500-300000 GCF_036934945.1 Oncorhynchus masou masou
TTTTGCCACATTTCAGGCTTCAAACATAAAGATATAAAACTGTATTTTTTTTGTGAAGAATCAACAGCACGTGGGACACAATCATGAAGTGGAATGACAAACTTTTTTAACAAATCAAAAACTGAAAAATTGGGTGTGCAAAATTATTCAACCCTTTTACTTTCAGTGCAGCAAACTCTCTCCAGAAGTTCAGTGAGGATCTCTGAATGATCCAATGTTGACCCTAAATGACTAATGATGATAAATACAATTCACCTGTGTGTAATCAAGTCTCCGTATAAATGCACCTGCACTGTGATAGTCTCAGAGGTCTGTTAAAAGCGCAGAGAGCATCATGAAGAACAAGGAACACACCAGGCAGGTCCGAGATACTGTTGTGAAGAAGTTTAAAGCCGGAATTGGATACAAAAAGATTTCCCAAGCTTTAAACATCCCAAGGAGCACTGTGCAAGCGATAATATTGAAATGGAAGGAGTATCAGACCACTGCAAATCTACCAAGACCTGGCCGTCTTTCTAAACTTTCAGCGCATACAAGGAGAAGACTGATCAGAGATGCAGCCAAGAGGCCCATGATCACTCTGGATGAACTGCAGAGATCTACAGCTGAGGTGGGAGACTCTGTCCATAGGACAACAATCAGTCATATATTGCACAAATCTGGCCTTTATGGAAGAGTGGCAAGAAGAAAGCCATTTCTTAAAGATATCCATAAAAAGTGTTGTTTAAAGTTTGCCACAAGCCACCTGGGAGACACACCAAACATGTGGAAGAAGGTGCTCTGGTCAGATGAAACCAAAATTGAACTTTTTGGCAACAATGCAAAACGTTATGTTTGGCGTAAAAGCAACACAGCCCATCACCCTGAACACCCTATACCCACTGTCAAACATGGTGGTGGCAGCATCATGGTTTGGGCCTGCTTTTCTTCAGCAGGGACAGGGAAGATGGTTAAAATTGATGGGAAGATGGATGGAGCCAAATACAGGACCATTCTGGAAGAAAACCTGATGGAGTCTGCAAAAGACCTGAGACTGGGACGGAGATTTGTCTTCCAACAAGACAATGATCCAAAACATAAAGCAAAATCTACAATGGAATGGTTCAAAAATAAACATATCCAGGTGTTAGAATGGCCAAGTCAAAGTCCAGACCTGAATCCAATCGAGAATATGTGGAAAGAACTGAAAACTGCTGTTCACAAATGCTCTCCATCCAATCTCACTGAGCTCGAGCTGTTTTGCAAGGAGGAATGGGAAAAAATTTCAGTCTCTCGATGTGCAAAACTGATAGAGACATACCCCAAGCGACTTACAGCTGTAATCGCAGCAAAAGGTGGCGCTACAAAGTATTAACTTAAGGGGGCTGAATAATTTTGCACGCCCAATTTTTTCTCTCTCTCAATTCAATTCAATTCAAGGGGCCCAATTTTTCAGTTTTTGATTTGTTAAAAAAGTTTGAAATTTCCAATAAATGTCGTTCCACTTCATGATTGTGTCCCACTTGTTGTAGATTCTTCACAAAAAAATACAGTTTTATATCTTTATGTTTGAAGCCTGAAATGTGGCAAAAGGTCGCAAAGTTCAAGGGGGCTGAATACTTTCGCAAGGCACTGTATAAAGTGAATATATAAAGTGAAATAAACAATACAAATTAACAGTAAACATCACACATACAGAAGTTTCAAAACAATAAAGACATTACAAATGTCATATTATATATATATACAATGTTTTAACAATGTACAAATGGTTAAAGGACACAATATAAAATAAATAAGCATAAATATGGGTTGTATTTACAATGGTGTGTGTTCTTCACTGGTTGCCCTTTTCTTGTGGCAACAGGTCACAAATCTTGCTACTGTGATGGAACACTGGAATTTAACCCAGTAGTTTTAAGAGTTTATCAAAATTGGATTTGTTTTCGAATTCTTTGTGGATCTGTGTAATCTGAGGGAAATATGTCTCTCTGAATCTCTCTCTCTCTGTGTGATTAGTGTAGTGCTGAGTGAGGAATGTTTATGTTCTTGGCATTTAGGTCCTTCAGGGATCAGCAGGGTGTCGCTTCTGTGTGTGTGTGTGTGTGTGTGTGTGTGTGTGTGTGTGTGTGTGTGTGTGTGTGTGTGTGTGTGTGTGTGTGTGAGACTGCCTGGGTGTATGTCTGTGTGTCTGTGTGTCTATCTCCACACAGCTGGAAAGCAGAGCCAAATTAAGTATGTTTGTGTTCTCTCTGTTAACAACCGGAGAGAAACAGATGACAGAGGATAAAGTAATCCCACACCTCTCTCCTCTCAACCCCACACACCTCCACCCTTCACCTTTCTAGCACCTCTTCTGCCAGCCAGCTTCACCTCCTGACCTCTCACAATCCCAGGGTTAAACACCGTAATGTTCTGTGTTCCTCTAGAAGACTGAAGATCCAGTTAATGTGAGTTACCATGGTCACACATGGTTCTTTGTTTATTACTGCTGGTGGTGTCGAGTTACCTTGGTTACACATGGTTCTTTGTTTATTACTGCTGGTGGGGTTGAGTTACCATGGTTACACATGGTTCTTTGTTTATTACTGCTGGTGGTGTCGAGTTACCATGGTTACACGTGGTTCTTAGTTTATTGCTGCTGGTGGTGTTGAGTTACCATGGTTAGACATGGTTCTTAGTTTATTACTGCTGGTGGTGTTGAGTTACCATGGTTACATGTGGTTCTTAGTTTATTACTGCTGGTGGTGTTGAGTTACGTGGTTTTAGGCTGCGTGACACATTTCAATGTGTGTGATTCCCCTCTTCTCCTTCGATAGACCACAGATGTTTCCCAATCTCTTTAAAGAGGAAGCATAAAATGTGATTCAAATTTAAAGCTGCTACAATGGAACAATGTTTGTGCTGCGTGTCATACCAGTACTGCACCGGCCTTTTGAACACGTCTGGAGGGACTACTGCTGTAATATTCTGGTAACTTTCCCAAGATTCACACACACACACACACACACACACACACACACACACACACACACACACACACACACACACACACACACACACACACACACACACACACACACACACACACAAGCCTTCACATGAAGAATGTCTCTGATCTCAGATCTGGTCTCACACTGCTGGACAAGCATTTCTCTTCCTCTCAACACCTCACCGTCTCTCTCCTTCTGTCTCTTCCTCTCAACACCTCACCATCTCTCTCCTTCTGTCTCTGTCTCTCAACACCTCACCGTCTCTCTCCTTCTGTCTCTTTCTCTCAACACCTCACGTCTCTCTCCTTCTGTCTCTTTCTCTCAACACCTCACCGTCTCTCTCCTTCTGTCTCTTTCTCTCAACACCTCACCATCTCTCTCCTTCTGTCTCTTTCTCTCAACACCTCACGTCTCTCTCCTTCTGTCTCTCAACACCTCACCGTCTCTCCTTCTGTCTCTGTCTCTCAACACCTCACCGTCTCTCTCCTTCTTTCTCTCAACACCTCACATCTCTCTCCTTCTTTCTCTCAACACCTCACCGTCACTCTCCTTCTGTCTCTTCCTCTCAACACCTCACCGTCTCTCCTTCTGTCTCTTCCTCTCAACACCTCACCGTCACTCTCCTTCTGTCTCTTCCTCTCAACACCTCACCGTCTCTCTCCTTCTGTCTCTTCCTCTCAACACCTCACCGTCTCTCTCCTTCTGTCTCTTCCTCTCAACACCTCACCGTCTCTCCTTCTGTCTCTTTCTCTCAACACCTCACCGTCACTCTCCTTCTGTCTCTTCCTCTCAACACCTCACCGTCTCTCTCCTTCTGTCTCTTTCTCTCAACACCTCACCGTCTCTCTCCTTCTGTCTCTTTCTCTCAACACCTCACCGTCTCTCTCCTTCTGTCTCTTTCTCTCAACACCTCACGTCTCTCTCCTTCTGTCTCTTCCTCTCAACACCTCACCGTCTCTCTCCTTCTGTCTCTTCCTCTCAACACCTCACCGTCACTCTCCTTCTGTCTCTTTCTCTCAACACCTCACCGTCTCTCTCCTTCTGTCTCTTCCTCTCAACACCTCACCATCTCTCTCCTTCTGTCTCTTTCTCTCAACACCTCACCGTCACTCTCCTTCTTTCTCTTTCTCTCAACACCTCACATCTCTCTCCTTCTGTCTCTTCCTCTCAACACCTCACCGTCTCTCTCCTTCTGTCTCTTCCTCTCAACACCTCACCGTCTCTCTCCTTCTGTCTCTTTCTCTCAACACCTCACCGTCTCTCTCCTTCTTTCTCTCAACACCTCACCGTCTCTCTCCTTCTTTCTCTCAACACCTCACCGTCTCTCTCCTTCTGTCTCTTTCTCTCAACACCTCACCGTCTCTCTCCTTCTGTCTCTTTCTCTCAACACCTCACCGTCTCTCTCCTTCTGTCTCTTTCTCTCAACACCTCACCGTCTCTCTCCTTCTGTCTCTTTCTCTCAACACCTCACCGTCTCTCTCCTTCTTTCTCTCAACACCTCACCGTCTCTCTCCTTCTGTCTCTTTCTCTCAACACCTCACCATCTCTCTCCTTCTTTCTCTTTCTCTCAACACCTCACCGTCTCTCTCCTTCTTTCTCTTCCTCTCAACACCTCACCGTCTCTCTCCTTCTGTCTCTTTCTCTCAACACCTCACCATCTCTCTCCTTCTGTCTCTTCCTCTCAACACCTCACATCTCTCTCCTTCTGTCTCTCAACACCTCACCGTCTCTCTCCTTCTGTCTCTTTCTCTCAACACCTCACCGTCTCTCTCCTTCTGTCTCTTTCTCTCAACACCTCACATCTCTCTCCTTCTGTCTCTTTCTCTCAACACCTCACCGTCTCTCTCCTTCTGTCTCTTTCTCTCAACACCTCACCGTCACTCTCCTTCTGTCTCTTCCTCTCAACACCTCACCGTCTCTCTCCTTCTGTCTCTTCCTCTCAACACCTCACATCTCTCTCCTTCTGTCTCTTTCTCTCAACACCTCACCGTCTCTCTCCTTCTGTCTCTTCCTCTCAACACCTCACATCTCTCTCCTTCTGTCTCTTTCTCTCAACACCTCACCGTCTCTCTCCTTCTGTCTCTTTCTCTCAACACCTCACCGTCTCTCTCCTTCTGTCTCTTTCTCTCAACACCTCACCGTCTCTCTCCTTCTGTCTCTCAACACCTCACCGTCTCTCTCCTTCTGTCTCTCAACACCTCATCGTCTCTCTCCTTCTTTCTCTCAACACCTCACATCTCTCTCCTTCTGTCTCTTTCTCTCAACACCTCACCGTCTCTCTCCTTCTGTCTCTTTCTCTCAACACCTCACCGTCTCTCTCCTTCTGTCTCTTTCTCTCAACACCTCACCGTCTCTCTCCTTCTGTCTCTTCCTCTCAACACCTCACATCTCTCTCCTTCTGTCTCTTTCTCTCAACACCTCACCGTCTCTCTCCTTCTGTCTCTTTCTCTCAACACCTCACCGTCTCTCTCCTTCTGTCTCTTTCTCTCAACACCTCACCGTCTCTCTCCTTCTGTCTCTTTCTCTCAACACCTCACATCTCTCTCCTTCTGTCTCTTTCTCTCAACACCTCACATCTCTCTCCTTCTGTCTCTTTCTCTCAACACCTCACCGTCTCTCTCCTTCTGTCTCTTTCTCTCAACACCTCATCGTCTCTCTCCTTCTTTCTCTCAACACCTCACATCTCTCTCCTTCTGTCTCTTTCTCTCAACACCTCACCGTCTCTCTCCTTCTGTCTCTTTCTCTCAACACCTCACCGTCTCTCTCCTTCTGTCTCTTTCTCTCAACACCTCATCGTCTCTCTCCTTCTGTCTCTTTCTCTCAACACCTCATCGTCTCTCTCCTTCTTTCTCTCAACACCTCACATCTCTCTCCTTCTGTCTCTTTCTCTCAACACCTCACTGTCTCTCTCCTTCTGTCTCTTTCTCTCAACACCTCACTGTCTCTCTCCTTCTGTCTCTTTCTCTCAACACCTCACCGTCTCTCTCCTTCTGTCTCTAAACACCTCACCGTCTCTCTCCTTCTGTCTCTTTCTCTCAACACCTCACCGTCACTCTCCTTCTGTCTCTTCCTCTCAACACCTCACTGTCTCTCTCCTTCTGTCTCTTTCTCTCAACACCTCACCGTCTCTCTCCTTCTGTCTCTAAACACCTCACCGTCTCTCTCCTTCTGTCTCTTTCTCTCAACACCTCACCGTCTCTCTCCTTCTGTCTCTTTCTCTCAACACCTCACCGTCACTCTCCTTCTTTCTCTTCCTCTCAACACCTCACCGTCTCTCTCCTTCTTTCTCTCTCTTCTTCTTCTGTTACGGTTTTCTTGGTGTGAAGGAGAGTCGGACCAAAATGCAGCGTGTAGATTGCGATCCATGTTTAATAAACAAACGTGAACACGAATCAATTACAAAACAACAAACACAATGAACGTAACAAAAACCGAAACAGCCTATACTGGTGTAAATAAACACAGACCAGGGACATAAGGACATCAGGACAATCACCCACGAAACACTCAAAGAATATGGCTGCCTAAATATGGTTCCCAATCAGAGACAACGATAAACACCTGCCTCTGATTGAGAACCACTTCAGACAGCCATAGACTAAACTAGAACACCCCACTAAGCTACAATCCTAATACAAACACACCACATACAAAAACCCATGCCACACACCCTGGCCTGACCAAATAAATGAGGACAAACACAAAATACTTCGACCAGGGCGTGACATCTTCTCAGTCAGTCTCTCCTCATTTCTCTTTCTCATTCACTCACTAACGCACTCACTTAATTCAATTAAAGGGCTTTATTGGCATTGGAAACATATGTTTACATTGCCAAAGCAAATGAAATAGAAAATGAACAAAAGTTTAAATGAACAGTAAACATTACACTCACAAGTTTCAAAGGAATAGATACATTTCAAATGTCACATTATCGCTATGCACAGTGTTATAAAGATGTGCAAATAGTTCAAGTAGAAATGGGAAAATAAATAGACATAAACATGGGTTGTATTTACAATGGTGTTTGTTCTTTGCTGGTTGCCCTTTCCTTGTCACTCACTCATTCACTCACTCACTCACTCACTCACTTACTCACTCACTCACTCACTCACTTACTCACTAAATCACTCACTCACTCACTCACTAAATCACTCACTCACTCACTAAATCACTCACTCACTCACAAAATCACTCACTCACTCTCTCACTCAATCACTCACTCACTCACTCACTAAATCCCTCACTCACTCACTCACTAAATCACTCACTGACTCACTAAATCACTCACTCACTCACTCACTAAATCACTCACTCACTCACTCACTTACTCACTCACTTACTCACTCACTAAATCACTCACTCACTCACTTACTCACTCACTAAATCACTCACTCACTCACTAAATCACTCACTCACTCACTTACTCACTCACTAAATCACTCACTCACTTATTCACTCACTCACTCACTCACTCACTTACTCACTCACTTACTCACTCACTAAATCACTCACTCACTCACTCACTAACTCACTCACGAAATCACTCACTAACTCACTCACTAAATTACGCACTCACTAACTAAATTACGCACTCACTAACTCACTCCCTAACTCACTAACTAAATAACTCTCTCACTCACTCACTAAATATCTTACTCACTCACTCACTTACTAGCTAAATAACTCACTAACAAACTCACTCACTTATTCACTAACTCACTCTAACCATCCTGTTCTTTGATGCTACCTGGCATTCTGTCACCATTCCTGCACGTCCCTATCTGACTCTCTGTTTCATTCGCTTGCCCCCTCTCTCTCCCTCCCTCTCTGGTTCCCCCCCCCCTCTCTCTCTGGGTTTCTCTCCACCCCACCTCTCTCTCTGGTTCTCAACCCCCTTCTCTTGCTCTCCATCTTTCCATCTCATTTTATCTTTCTTCTCCTCCCTTTCTCTCCTTCCGTGTGTGTGTGTGTGTGTGTGTGTGTGTGTGTGTGTGTGTGTGTGTGTGTGTGTGTGTGTGTGTGTGTGTGTGTGTGTGTGTGTGTGTGTGTGTGTGTGTGTGTGTGTGTGTGTGTGTGATCGTGTGGTGAGCTCCATGTCTGGAGGAGTGATCAGGAGGAGCCGATGCCCAGAGAGGCTATCAGAGTCCAGGTTAAAGACCAGGGGAGGGACGGGGGTCAGAACCAGAAGCCAAAAACAACAACCAGTAACATCCTGTATGCTTGATATGGGAGAGAGGGAGAGAGAGAGAGAGAAAGAGAGTGAGAAATAGACAGAAAAGGGAGAGATAGAGGGTGGGCGGAGAGAGGGAAAGAGAGAGAGAAGAGGGGGAGAGAAGGTGGCTTTGTGTTTAAAAGTGCTGGGTCAATAACCGAAAGGTTGCTGGTTTGAATCCCTGAGCCAAACAGGTGAAACATCTTGCTGTGTTCTAGTGTACTATAAACATAGATGGCTCTCCTATTCTGACCACTTTGCCCAGTCATATTCAAGGTTGGAACGACCTTTCTAGGGGTTCTGATGCTTCTAGCCTTGATTTGCATTTTGGATAACATATCAACAGAAGTTAATATTAATATTGCTTACTAGGTGTTGTCCAAGGAATTCTGCAACCACTCCCTCTTCAACCCAGGGTTGATTTTAAAAAGCTGTTCAAACGAGGACATTGTATTATCATTTCTTTGTGCTCCCTGACGAAGGCCAAGCAGCCGAAATGCGTCAAAAGTTTTTGTATTCTTTGTTTCCATTGAACATGCCATACAAATAAAGGCCTTTTAATTCATTATATGAAGAGTGCCTTGGTCCTCCTTTCTTTTTGAGCGGATGAATCTGCCAATGTGCCCTTGAGCAAGGCACTTAATCCTAGTAGTCCCGTAATTCTGTAAGTCCCACTGGATAACAGCATCTGATAAATGACTAAAATGTAAATGTAGAAAGAGACAGACAATGGAGAGATAGAGAGTGGAGGAGGAGGAGGAGGAGGAGGAGGAGGAGGAGGAGGAGGAGGAGGAGGAGGAGGAGGAGGAGGAGGAGAGACAGACAATGGAGAGATAGAGAGCGGGGGAGGAGGAGAGACAGACAGACAATGGAGAGATAGAGAGTGGGGGAGGAGGAGGAGGAGGAGGAGGAGGAGGAGAGACAAACAATGGAGAGATAGAGAGTGGGGGAGGAGGAGGAAGAGGAGAGACAGACAGGGCTTGTTCATATGATCCTGCTGCTGGCTAAGACCAGGTGTGACTAATTATTATTTTCCTTTTCAGTGTGTGTGTGTGTGTGTGTGTGTGTGTGTGTGTGTGTGTGTGTGTGTGTGTGTGTGTGTGTGTGTGTGTGTGTGTGTGTGTGTGTGTGTGTGTGTGTGTGTGTGTGTGTGTGTGTGTGTGTGTGTGTGTGTGTGTGTGTGTGTGTGTGTGCACTCATTCCGATATGGGATGTGATTTTATATGCATTTAACTGTGGATGAAGCCTTTGGGCTGTAACATTAATACAATAGCAGCAGCATCCTGAGGGACAGATGAAGCTCCTGTGTTTTGATTAGAGCTGGTTCTCTCCTAGTGAATTTTCTACCTGTAGCCAAGCCAGCAGGGACACCATGACGTCTACTACTGACTACCTGTAGCCAAGCCAGCAGGGACACCATGACGTCTACTACTGACTACCTGTAGCCAAGCCAGCAGGGACACCATGACGTCTACTACTGACTACCTGTAGCCAAGCCAGCAGGGACACCATGCAGTCTACTACTGACTACCTGTAGCCAAGCCAGCACGGACACCATGCAGTCTACTACTGACTACCTGTAGCCAAGCCAGCAGGGACACCATGACGTCTACTACTGACTACCTGTAGCCAAGCCAGCAGGGACACCATGACGTCTACTACTGACTACCTGTAGCCAAGCCAGCAGGGACACCATGCAGTCTACTACTGACTACCTGTAGCCAAGCCAGCACGGACACCATGCAGTCTACTCCTGACTACCTGTAGCCAAGCCAGCAGGGACACCATGACGTCTACTACTGACTACCTGTAGCCAAGCCAGCACGGACACCATGCAGTCTACTACTGACTACCTGTAGCCAAGCCAGCACGGACACCATGCAGTCTACTACTGACTACCTGTAGCCAAGCCAGCACGGACACCATGACGTCTACTACTGACTACCTGTAGCCAAGCCAGCAGGGACACCATGCAGTCTACTACTGACTACCTGTAGCCAAGCCAGCACGGACACCATGACGTCTACTACTGACTACCTGTAGCCAAGCCAGCAGGGACACCATGACGTCTACTACTGACTACCTGTAGCCAAGCCAGCAGGGACACCATGACGTCTACTACTGACTACCTGTAGCCAAGCCAGCAGGGACACCATGACGTCTACTACTGACTACCTGTAGCCAAGCCAGCACGGACACCATGCAGTCTACTACTGACTACCTGTAGCCAAGCCAGCACGGACACCATGCAGTCTACTACTGACTACCTGTAGCCAAGCCAGCACGGACACCATGACGTCTACTACTGACTACCTGTAGCCAAGCCAGCAGGGACACCATGCAGTCTACTACTGACTACCTGTAGCCAAGCCAGCACGGACACCATGACGTCTACTACTGACTACCTGTAGCCAAGCCAGCAGGGACACCATGACGTCTACTACTGACTACCTGTAGCCAAGCCAGCAGGGACACCATGACGTCTACTACTGACTACCTGTAGCCAAGCCAGCAGGGACACCATGACGTCTACTACTGACTACCTGTAGCCAAGCCAGCACGGCCACCATGCAGTCTACTACTGACTACCTGTAGCCAAGCCAGCAGGGACACCATGACGTCTACTACTGACTACCTGTAGCCAAGCCAGCAGGGACACCATGCAGTCTACTACTGACTACCTGTAGCCAAGCCAGCAGGGACACCATGACGTCTACTACTGACTACCTGTAGCCAAGCCAGCAGGGACACCATGACGTCTACTACTGACTACCTGTAGCCAAGCCAGCAGGGACACCATGCAGTCTACTACTGACTACCTGTAGCCAAGCCAGCAGGGACACCATGACGTCTACTACTGACTACCTGTAGCCAAGCCAGCAGGGACACCATGCAGTCTACTACTGACTACCTGTAGCCAAGCCAGCAGGGACACCATGACGTCTACTACTGACTACCTGTAGCCAAGCCAGCAGGGACACCATGCAGTCTACTACTGACTACCTGTAGCCAAGCCAGCAGGGACACCATGCAGTCTACTACTGACTACCTGTAGCCAAGCCAGCAGGGACACCATGCAGTCTACTCCTGACTACCTGTAGCCAAGCCAGCAGGGACACCATGACGTCTACTACTGACTACCTGTAGCCAAGCCAGCACGGACACCATGACGTCTACTACTGACTACCTGTAGCCAAGCCAGCACGGACACCATGCAGTCTACTACTGACTACCTGTAGCCAAGCCAGCACGGACACCATGACGTCTACTACTGACTACCTGTAGCCAAGCCAGCAGGGACACCATGCAGTCTACTACTGACTACCTGTAGCCAAGCCAGCACGGACACCATGACGTCTACTACTGACTACCTGTAGCCAAGCCAGCAGGGACACCATGACGTCTACTACTGACTACCTGTAGCCAAGCCAGCAGGGACACCATGACGTCTACTACTGACTACCTGTAGCCAAGCCAGCAGGGACACCATGATGTCTACTACTGACTACCTGTAGCCAAGCCAGCAGGGACACCATGAAGTCTACTACTGACTACCTGTAGCCAAGCCAGCAGGGACACCATGACGTCTACTACTGACTACCTGTAGCCAAGCCAGCAGGGACACCATGACGTCTACTACTGACTACCTGTAGCCAAGCCAGCAGGGACACCATGACGTCTACTACTGACTACCTGTAGCCAAGCCAGCAGGGACACCATGACGTCTACTACTGACTACCTGTAGCCAAGCCAGCAGGGACACCATGACGTCTACTACTGACTACCTGTAGCCAAGCCAGCAGGGACACCATGCAGTCTACTACTGACTACCTGTAGCCAAGCCAGCAGGGACACCATGCAGTCTACTACTGACTACCTGTAGCCAAGCCAGCAGAGACACCATGCAGTCTACTACTGACTACCTGTAGCCAAGCCAGCAGGAACACCATGCAGTCTACTACTGACTACCTGTAGCCAAGCCAGCAGGGACACCATGCAGTCTACTACTGACTACCTGTAGTCAAGCCAGCAGGGACACCATGCAGTCTACTACTGACTACCTGTAGCCAAGCCAGCAGGGACACCATGCAGTCTACTACTGACTACCTGTAGTCAAGCCAGCACGGACACCATGCAGTCTACTACTGACTACCTGTAGTCAAGCCAGCACGGACACCATGCAGTCTACTACTGAGATAGTAATGAACAGGGGGTTTAGATCACAGAGAGAGAGAGCAGAAGACTGAGAGAAAGAGACTGGAGAAGAGGGGATGACAGTGTGTGTGTGTGTGTGTGTGTGTGTGTGTGTGTGTGTGTGTGTGTGTGTGTGTGTGTGTGTGTGTGTGTGTGTGTGTGTGTGTGTGTGTGTGTGTGTGTGTGTGTGTGTGTGTACATGTGCCTGCCTCTGTGTTCATGCTGTGTGAGATAGCAGCATGGAAAGTGCATTAAGAAATGTCATTCGTTTTGTTCTCAGGGTCTCACTTATACAGATGCTGTACCTCTCTCTCTCTTCTCTTCCCCCTCTTCCTCTATCAGCCCTGCCTCTCGTCTCTGCCTCCTTCCCCTCTCCCTTCCTATCTCTCCTTTCCCTGCACCCCCCCAGGCTTATACAACTCAACAGTGGAGTCACTGCAGCCAATATCCACTGGTATCAGGTTGCGCTCAATTCCAATTAAATAAAATCCAGCAAGTATGAATTAAAGACAGAACTGACCCCATCTCCGTAGCCAGACAGTCCATCTGTGTAAGGATTAAATAGGGCAACTGGTCATCAAATCCATTTAATAACACGCTGTTAAATTAATCTGACAGAGACTCCATCAGACAGAGATATGCTGTTAAATTAATCTGACAGACTCCATCAGGCAGAGATATTCTGTTAAATTAATCTGACAGACTCCATCAGACAGAGATATTCTGTTAAATTAACCTGACAGAGACTCCATCAGACAGAAATATGCTGTGAAATGAATCTGACAGAGACTCCATCAGACAGAAATATGCTGTGAAATGAATCTGACAGAGACTCCATCAGACAGAAATATGCTGTGAAATGAATCTGACAGAGACTCCATCAGACAGAGATATTCTGTTAAATTAACCTGACAGAGACTCCATCAGACAGAGATATGCTGTGAAATGAATCTGACAGAGACTCCATCAGACAGAGATATTCTGTTAAATTAACCTGACAGAGACTCCATCAGACAGAGATATTCTGTTAAATTAACCTGACAGAGATATGCTGTTAAATTCATCAGACAGAGACTCCATCAGACAGAGATATTCTGTTAAATTAATCTGGCAGAGTCTCCATCAGACAGAGATATTCTGTTAAATTAACCTGACAGAGATATACTGTTAAATTAATCTGGCAGAGACTCCATCAGACAGAGATATTCTGTTAAATTCATCAGACAGAGATAGCGATATTAGAGACTAGTTAATACAATATATTAATACAAGACGAAGAAGACAGTGATTTGACCACCTGCAGTGAAACTAACAGTGTTAAACTAACAGTGTTAAACTACCAGTGTTAAACTACCAGTGTTAAACTAACAGTGTGAAACTAACAGCGACGCCATTCGACACAGATCCTGCTAGACAGAGATAAAACCCGATTGTATTACATCTATGCAAAGACAGTTATAAAATTTTGAAAATGTGACAAGTCCAAATTGTGTGAATATTTATTATAGGCACTGTAAAGGGAGTTGATTTTTCTGAGCTTTGTATTTGATGTTCATGTAGGAGTCGGGTGCTGCCATCGATGAATCTCTCTGTTGAATAAGTCATGTTTATCTTCAATAAATAATGATCCTCTTATTAAAGCAGAGAGCCTTGGAAGAAGATGAAATTACATCTGTTATTAGTTTGACTGAAATAGGTGCTCTGCCAACTAACTACTTTGACTGAGGCAGAGGGCTTTATACACACACAAACACACACACACACAAAGATACACGCACACACACACACACACACACACACACACACACACACACACACACACACACACACACACACACGCACACACACACACACACACACACACACACACACACACACACACACATAAAGACACACATGAAGACACACACAAACATACACACCCAAACACGCACGCAGGCACACACACACACGCACGCACGCAGGCACACACACACACGCAGGCACACACACACACACACACGCAGGCACACACACACACACGCAGGCACACACACACACACGCAGGCACACACACACACGCAGGCACACACACACACGCACGCAGGCACACACACACACACACACGTACACACATAGATACATACACACAGAGATCTAAATGGGGGGTTGAGATATACATGTCTTGTAGCCACTGGACTGTCAGGGCCCCGCGGCTGTGGACTCTGAATTACACATGTACATTACAGTCACACATGAACACATGTTTTCCATACGTGTGGCCCCAGCAGGAATTGAACCGACTATCCTGGGGTTGCATCTCTCTGTGTTGTCTGTTCACACTGCTATGCTTTATCTTGGCCAGGTCGCAGTTGTAAATGAAAACTTGTTCTCAACTAGCGTACCTGGTTAAATAAAGGTGAAATAAAAATTAAAAAATAAAATCATGATCTACCAGCTGAGACTTCAGTAAGTCGGGTTTTTATAGACAGTAAAGCAAGGTCAACCCTGGTACAGCACCACCTCTGTCCAGCACCCTGTTTTTAAAAATGGGGAGAGAGAGAGAGAGAGAGAGAGGGAGAAAAAGGGGGGTGAGAGAGGGGGGGGGCAGAGAAGCAGAGAGAAACAGAGAAACAAAGAAACAGAGAAACAGCTAAACAGATAAACAGAGAGAAACAGAGAGAAACAGAGAAAAAACGGAGAAACAGAGAGAAGCAGATAAACAGAGAGAAACAGATAAACAGAGAAACAGAGAGAAACAGATAAACAGAGAGAAACAGAGAGAAACAGAGAGAAACAGAGAAACAAATAAACAGATAAACAGAGAGAAACAGAGAAACAGATAAACAGAGAGAAACAGATAAACAGAGAAACAGAGAAACAGATAAACAGAGAAACAGATAAACAGAGAAACAGAGAGAAACAGATAAACAGAGAAACAGAGAAACAGATAAACAGAGAAACAGAGAAACAGAGAGAAACAGAGAAACAGAGAAACAGATAAACAGAGAAACAGAGAGAAACAGATAAACAGAGAAACAGATAAACAGAGAGAAACAGATACACAGAGAGAAAAAGAGAGAAACACAGAAACAGATAAACAGAGAGAAACAGATAAACAGAGAGACAGAGAGATAAACACAGAAACAGAGAGAAACAGAGAGAAACAGAGAAACAGAGAAACAGAGAGAAACAGAGAAACAGAGAGAAACAGATAAACAGAGAAACAGAGAGAAACAGAGAAACAGAGAAAAACAGATAAACAGAGAAACAAAGAGAAACAGATAAACAGAGAAACAGATAAACAGAGAAATAGAGAGAAACAGATAAACAGAGAAACAGAGAAACAGATAAACAGATAAACAGAGAGAAACAGATAAACAGAGAGAAACAGATAACAGAGAAAGAGAGAGAAACAGAGAGAAACAGAGAGAAACAAATAAACAGAGAGAAACAGAGAGAAACAGATAAACAGAGAGAAACAGAGAAACAGAGAGAAACAGATAAACAGAGAGACAGAGAGATAAACACAGAAACAGAGAGAAACAGAGAGAAACAGAGAAACAGAGAAACAGAGAGAAACAGAGAAACAGAGAGAAACAGATAAACAGAGAAACATAGAGAAACAGAGAAACAGAGAAAAACAGATAAACAGAGATAAACAGAGAGAAACAGAGAGAAACAGAGAAACAGAGAGAAACAGAGAAATCGAGAAACAGATAGAAACAGAGAGAAATAGATAAACAGAGAAAAACAGATAAACAGAGAAACAGATAAACAGAGAAACAGAAACAGAGAGAAACAGATAAACAGAGAGAAACAGAGAAACAGAGAGAAACAGAGAGAAACAGATAAACAGAGAGAAACAGAGAAACAGAGAGAAACAGATAAACAGAGAGAAACAGATAACAGAGAAAGAGAGAGAAACAGAGAGAAACAGAGAGAAACAAATAAACAGAGAGAAACAGAGAAACAGAGAAACAGAGAGAAACAGAGAAACAGAGAGAAACAGATAAACAGAGAAACATAGAGAAACAGAGAAACAGAGAAAAACAGATAAACAGAGATAAACAGAGAGAAACAGAGAGAAACAGAGAAACAGAGAGAAACAGAGAAATCGAGAAACAGATAGAAACAGAGAGAAATAGATAAACAGAGAAAAACAGATAAACAGAGAAACAGATAAACAGAGAAACAGAAACAGAGAGAAACAGATAAACAGAGAGAAACAGAGAAACAGAGAGAAACAGAGAGAAACAGATAAACAGAGAGAAACAGAGAAACAGAGAGAAACAGATAAACAGAGAAACAGAGAGAAACAGAGAAACAGAGAAACAGATAGAAACAGAGAAACAGATAAACAGAGAGAAACAGATAAACAGAGAGAAACAGATAACAGAGAAACAGAGAGAAACAGAGAGAAACAGAGAAACAGAGAGAAACAGAGAAACAGAGAGAAACAAATAAACAGAGAGAAACAGAGAGAAACAGATAAACAGAGAGAAACAGAGAAACAGAGAGAAACAGATAAACAGAGAAACAGAGAGAAACAGAGAAACAGAGAGAAACAGATAAACGGAGAAACAGAGAGAAACAGAGAAACAGATAAACAGAGAGAAACAGATAAACAGAGAGAAACAGATAACAGAGAAAGAGAGAGAAACAGAGAGAAACAGATAAACAGAGAGAAACAGAGAGAAACAGAGAGAAACAGAGAGAAACAAATAAACAAAGAGAAACAGATAAACAGAGAGAAACAGATAAACAGAGAGAAACAGATAAACAGAGAAACAGAGAGAAACAGATAAACAGAGAAACAGAGAGAAACAGAGAGAAACAGAGAAACAGATAAACAGAGAGAAACAAATTAACAGAGAGAAACCGATAAACAGAGAGAAACAGATAAACAGAGAGAAACAGAGAAACAGAGAAACAGAGAGAAACAGAGAGAAACAGAGACACAGAGACACAGAGAGAAAGAGAGAAACAGAGTAATTGGCTGTATCTTCACTTCCCTGCTGCATATTTTTTGAAGATGTGATTTGTTTCCATCTAGCTGTTGTTGTTTATTTGTTTGTTTGTGGTGATGTTGATTCAGCTCGAGGGTTGCTTTATTGTACCCCTAATGGCTGTAATTATGCTAATGAGAAAAATGTGTGTGTGTGTGTGTGTGTGTGTGTGTGTGTGTGTGTGTGTGTGTGTGTGTGTGTGTGTGTGTGTGTGTGTGTGTGTGTGTGCGTGTGTGTGTGTATATTCCCTTGTGAACGATTCAGGGCATCTGCCTTCATAATTCTTTCTCTCTAAACTTGAGGACTGAAACATCTCTAAGCGTTGCGCTGGGTACCAACAGTTCCTAGAGCTACTGTCTTCTTCTGGGGTGAGAGCAGGATAACACGTTATAATAACTCATCTATACACACACAAGACAACAGATACAAAGTGACTAATCCCCCATCTCTCTCTCTCTCTCTCCCCCTCTCTCTCTCTCTCTCTCTCTCTCTCCCCCCCCCCTCTCTCTCTCTCTCTCTCTCTCTCTCCTCTCCCCCTCTCTCTCTCCCCTCTCCCCCTCTCTCCCCCTCCCCTCTCTCCCCCTCTCCCCTCTGTCCCCCTCTCCCCTCTGTCCCCCTCTCCCCCTCTCTCCCCATCTCTCTCTCCACCTCTCTCTCTCCTCTCCCCCCTCTCTCTCCCCCTCTCCCCCTCTCCCCCTCTCTCCCCATCTCTCTCTCCCCCTCTCTCTCTCCCTCTCCCTCTCTCTCTTCCCCTCTCCCCCTCTCTCTCTCCCCGTCTCTCTCTCCATCCTGTTGAAGTAAAAGAGGAGTTCTTGTGTGCATTCCACATTAAACATGTACATCTGAGAGAAGAATAATAGGCTTTTCCACGAGTTCTTTGTAGTATCATCCAAGGCTTGCTTGTGCCAGTGCATTTATCCAACACATTAGCCCTCATTGAAGTGTTCCACAAAGGAGAGTGAGAGAGACCCAACCAAATCACGAGAAAACAAAAAGTGAATTACTTGACACATTGGAAAGAACTAGCAAAAAAACAAAGCAAATCAGAATGCTATTTGGCCCTAAACAGAGAGTACACAGTGGCAGAATGCTATTTGGCCCTAAACAGAGAGTACACAGTGGCAGAATGCTATTTGGCCCTAAACAGAGAGTACACAGTGGCAGAATGCTATTTGGCCCTAAACAGAGAGTACACAGTGGCAGAATGCAATTTGGCCCTAAACAGAGAGTACACAGTGGCAGAATGCTATTTGGCCCTAAACAGAGAGTACACAGTGGCAGAATGCTATTTGGCCCTAAACAGAGAGTACACAGCGGCAGAATGCTATTTGGCCCTAAACAGAGAGTACACAGTGGCAGAATGCTATTTGGCCCTAAACAGAGAGTACACAGTGGCAGAATGCTATTTGGCCCTAAACAGAGAGTACACAGTGGCAGAATGCTATTTGGCCCTAAACAGAGAGTACACAGCGGCAGAATGCTATTTGGCCCTAAACAGAGAGTACACAGTGGCAGAATACCTGACCACAGTGACTGACCCAAGCTTAAGGAAAGCTTTGACTATGTACAGACTTAGTGAGCGTAGCCTTGCTATTGAGAAAGGTCGCTGTAGGCAGACATGGCTCTCAAGAGAAGACAGGCTATGTGCTCACTGCCCACAAAATGAGGTGGAAACTGAGCTGCACTTCCTAACCTCCTGCCCAATGTATGACCATATTAGAGAGACATATTTCCCTCAGATTACACAGATCCACAAAGAATTCGAAAAAAAAAATCAAATTTTGAAAAACTCCCATATCTACTGGGTGAAATTCCACAGTGTGCCATCAGAGCAGCAAGATTTGTGACCTGTTGCCACGAGAAAAGGGCAACCAGTGAAGAACACGCACCATTGTAAATACAACCCATATCTATGCTTATTTATTTTATCTTGTGTCCTTTACCATTTTCACATTGTAAAAACACTGTATATATATATATAATACGACATTTGTAATGTCTTTATTGTTTTGAAACTTCTGTATGTGTGATGTCTACTGTTAATTTTTGTTGTTTATTTCACTTTATATATTATATACCTTACTTGCTTTGGCAATGTTAACACATGTTTCCCATGCCAATAAAGCCCCTTGAATTGAATTGAATTGAGAGAGAGAGACAGAGAGAGAGACAGAGAGAGAGACAGAGAGAGAGTGAGAGAGACAGAGAGAGAGAGAGAGAGAGAGAGAGAGAGACAGAGAGAGAGAGAGAGAGAGAGAGAGAGAGAGAGAGAGAGAGAGAGAAGTTTGGTTTATCTTGTTTAATTAGCTGGCTTCACAATGGGAAGATGATGCAAAGCTATTTGTCCCTGTGGCGTATTCCCATTGATTTCATGAGTGTGTGGTTTATGTGTCTGTGTGTTCTTGCGTGCGTGCGTGCGTGTGTGTGTGTGTGTGTGTGTGTGTGTGTGTGTGTGTGTGTGTGTGTGTGTGTGTGTGTGTGTGTGTGTGTGTGTGTGTGTGTGTGTGTGTGTGTGTGTGTGTGTGTGTGTGTGTCTGTCAGTGTATATCTGTGTTTGTGTATGCATGCATGTGTGTCTGTCAGTGTTTGTGTGTGTGTGTTTGTTTGTGTGTGTCAGATGCATACAGTAGAGCACAAGGAGACATCATGTCCGATGTTGTATTCCTCACACACACACACACCCTCAGGGTATGCTCCTTAACATACTGTTGGTTATTCACATCATGAACAAGCTAGCTGCGTTTTACACTTAGCTAGTTAGCTAGCTAGATAATGAACTAACTGCAATTATCATAAACCATTATTATCTAGCTAGCTACAGTAGCTAAATATCTGACAGATGTAAAGTAAGCAGGATCGTGGCATGTCAGAAACAATGCATGTTAGCTAGCTAGCTGATGTTAGCTATAGCACACTAGCTCGCTGATGTTAGCTATAGCACACTAGCTCGCTGATGATAGCTATAGCACACTAGCTAGCTGATGTTAGCTATAGCACACTAGCTCGCTGATGTTAGCTATAGCACACTAGCTCGCTGATGATAGCTATAGCACACTAGCTAGCTGATGTTAGCTATAGCACACTAGCTCGCTAATGTTAGCTATAGCACACTAGCTAGCTGATGTTAGCTATAGCACACTAGTTCGCTGATGTCAGCTATAGCACACTAGCTCGCTGATGTTAGCTATAGCACACTAGCTAGCTGATGTTAGCTATAGCACACTAGCTCGCTGACGTTAGCTATAGCACACTAGCTAGCTGATGTTAGCTATAGCACACAAGCTAGCTGATGTTAGCTATAGCACACAAGCTAGCTGATGTTAGCTATAGCACACTAGCTCGCTGATGTTAGCTATAGCACACTAGCTTGCTGATGTTAGCTATAGCACACTAGCTCGCTGATGTTAGCTATAGCACACTAGCTAGCTGATGTTAGCTATAGCACACTAGCTAGCTAACAAGCTAATGCCTGCAGATATACCTCGGCAGTGAAGCGTACTTTCAGAATGAAGGTTATTCTTCTACAATTAATAGGGTTGTCATCATTCACCACCTCGTCTGTGTGTGTGTGTGTGTGTGTGTGCGTGCGTGCGTGTGCGTGCATGTGTATGCGTGTGTGTGTAATGTATTACTAATCACCTTATTTGAAGCAGTTTGGCTGAAAAATTAGCCCAGCCTCGATCACAGGCCGCGTCTGGCTAAGCTAGCAGCTAAGTACAGTCAAATAAGGAGCATGTTATCGTTGATGTCATGATGGAATGAGTCGAGGTAGCGACTGTTAGTGAAATGATGCGCGGTGCCGTAATCTAAATAACAGCTATAAATTCACATCGATGCCATGTCATTCGTTTCTTGACAGGTGTCTATAATAATATAACAGACAATATTAATGTTGCTGAACAATTCAACCCTTTTGTTATTGTCTCATTGATGTGGAAATTCACATACAAAATAGTCAGTTCATAAGTATAGACTGTAATACCTCTTGGGTCCTGTGGGGGAAGACTGGTATTGGGCAACATCTTTCTTCCCGGGCCTGTATTCACAGTGTCTTCAGACTAGTGATTGAGGACCAGCTCCCCCTTGTCCATGTAATCATATTCACAGTGTCTTCAGACTAGTGATTGAGGACCAGCTCCCCCTTGTCCATGTAATCGTATTCACTCTGTCTTCAGACTAGTGATTGAGGACCAGCTCCCCCTTGTCCATGTAATCATATTCACAGTGTCTTCAGACTAGTGATCGAGGACCAGCTCCCCTTGTCCATGTAATCATATTCACTGTGTCTTCAGACTAGTGATTGAGGACCAGCTCCCCCTTGTCCATGTAATCGTATTCACTCTGTCTTCAGACTAGTGATTGAGGACCAGCTCCCCCTTGTCCATGTAATCATATTCACTGTGTCTTCAGACTAGTGATCGAGGACCAGCTCCCCCTTGTCCATGTAATCATATTCACTGTGTCTTCAGACTAGTGATTGAGGACCAGCTCCCCCTTGTCCATGTAATCGTATTCACTCTGTCTTCAGACTAGTGATTGAGGACCAGCTCCCCCTTGTCCATGTAATCATATTCACTGTGTCTTCAGACTAGTGATCGAGGACCAGCTCCCCCTTGTCCATGTAATCATATTCACTGTGTCTTCAGACTAGTGATCGAGGACCAGCTCCCCCTTGTCCATGTAATCATATTCACTGTGATATGAAAGGCAAAACAGATCCTAAAATCAGCACTCCTGTTCTGAGATGCTTTGTGAATACCGAGACCTGATCTGTCTGCATGTTGCCCTGGTCTGTCTGCATTCAGCTCTCATCTGTCTGCATGCTGTCCTAATCTGAGATGCTTTGTGAATACCGAGACCTGATCTGTCTGCATGTTGCCCTGGTCTGTCTGCATTCAGCTCTTATCTGTCTGCATGCTGTCCTGATCTGTCTGCATGCTGCCCTGATCTGTCTGCATGCTGCTTTCTAGTGATCTAACTCTATCTTGATCTGAAACGGAACACCAAAAACATGAATAAGAATTAGCCTAGTCATTCAGTAACTTAGTTTACTAATGAAACACTCAATTCAAGCCTATTCAGACAAATTATACCCAAACAACAGCCTATTTGCAGTGAAATCTAGAGGAGCATTTTTTCTCACCAGTGCCTCAATAAACAAGCAGAGGAACAAATTAGTTTGAAAAAAAGTGTTCACAATAGTCAAAATTATAGCAAGCAAATATATAGTTGTTATTTTTCTGGAAACCTAGCTTCAGTCCACATAGCTAGCTAAGGTGGTGAACTCAGACTGGTGGTGGGAGTTAGATAGCATTAGGTAACTCTCCCCCAGCAGGTTCAATCTAGCTAGCTAGCTAATGACCTTTTATCAACTTTATCAATCAGATGGATCACTTAGCAAGCATAGCTATTCATTTTCCTCTAGGATCTAAAGTTTCCTGACACAGCTTGCCAGTTACTAGTAACGTGGGCTGAATGAGTCAGAAGCCAGCTAGCGATGCCAAGGTCAAGGCTTTTTGTCAACAAACATCTTATACACGTATAAATATACAGTTGCCTTCAAGCAGATCACTGTAGTTTACTTCTAGGACTTCAGGCAGAGGAGTAAGAGCTACTTGTTTGTAGAACCGGCGTCTTCACCAGATGTTGTCCCCTGTCAGCTCCAGTCTTCACCAGATGTTGTCCCCAGTCAGCTCCAGTCTTCACCATGTCCAAAGTCAGCTCCAGTCTTCACCAGATGTTGTCCCCTGTCAGCTCCAGTCTTCACCCTGTCCACAGTCAGCTCCAGTCTTCACCAGATGTTGTCCCCTGTCAGCTCCAGTCTTCACCATGTCCAAAGTCAGCTCCAGTCTTCACCATGTCCAAAGTCAGCTCCAGTCTTCACCAGATGTTGTCCCCACTCAGCTCCAGTCTTCACCAGATGTTGTCCCCAGTCAGCCCCAGTCTTCACCAGATGTTGTCCCCAGTCAGCTCCAGTCTTCACCATGTCCAAAGTCAGCTCCAGTCTTCACCAGATGTTGTCCCCTGTCAGCTCCAGTCTTCACCAGATGTTGTCCCCAGTCAGCTCCAGTCTTCACCAGATGTTGTCCCCAGTCAGCTCCAGTCTTCACCATGTCCACAGTCAGCTCCAGTCTTCACCAGATGTTGTCCCCAGTCAGCTCCAGTCTTCACCAGATGTTGTCCCCACTCAGCTCCAGTCTTCACCATGTCCACAGTCAGCTCCAGTCTTCACCAGATGTTGTCCCCAGTCAGCTCCAGTCTTCACCAGATGTTGTCCCCACTCAGCTCCAGTCTTCACCAGATGTTGTCCCCAGTCAGCTCCAGTCTTCACCAGATGTTGTCCCCAGTCAGCTCCAGTCTTCACCAGATGTTGTCCCCAGTCAGCTCCAGTCTTCACCAGATGTTGTCCCCAGTCAGCTCCAGTCTTCACCAGATGTTGTCCCCAGTCAGCTCCAGTCTTCACCAGATGTTGTCCCCAGTCAGCTCCAGTCTTCACCAGATGTTGTCCCCAGTCAGCTCCAGTCTTCACCATGTCCACAGTCAGCTCCAGTCTTCACCAGATGTTGTCCCCACTCAGCCCCAGTCTTCACCAGATGTTGTCCCCAGTCAGCCCCAGTCTTCACCAGATGTTGTCCCCAGTCAGCTCCAGTCTTCACCAGATGTTGTCCCCAGTCAGCTCCAGTCTTCACCCTGTCCACAGTCAGCTCCAGTCTTCACCAGATGTTGTCCCCTGTCAGCTCCAGTCTTCACCATGTCCAAAGTCAGCTCCAGTCTTCACCATGTCCAAAGTCAGCTCCAGTCTTCACCAGATGTTGTCCCCACTCAGCTCCAGTCTTCACCAGATGTTGTCCCCAGTCAGCCCCAGTCTTCACCAGATGTTGTCCCCAGTCAGCTCCAGTCTTCACCATGTCCAAAGTCAGCTCCAGTCTTCACCAGATGTTGTCCCCTGTCAGCTCCAGTCTTCACCAGATGTTGTCCCCAGTCAGCTCCAGTCTTCACCAGATGTTGTCCCCAGTCAGCTCCAGTCTTCACCATGTCCACAGTCAGCTCCAGTCTTCACCAGATGTTGTCCCCAGTCAGCTCCAGTCTTCACCAGATGTTGTCCCCACTCAGCTCCAGTCTTCACCATGTCCACAGTCAGCTCCAGTCTTCACCAGATGTTGTCCCCAGTCAGCTCCAGTCTTCACCAGATGTTGTCCCCACTCAGCTCCAGTCTTCACCAGATGTTGTCCCCAGTCAGCTCCAGTCTTCACCAGATGTTGTCCCCAGTCAGCTCCAGTCTTCACCAGATGTTGTCCCCAGTCAGCTCCAGTCTTCACCAGATGTTGTCCCCAGTCAGCTCCAGTCTTCACCAGATGTTGTCCCCAGTCAGCTCCAGTCTTCACCAGATGTTGTCCCCAGTCAGCTCCAGTCTTCACCAGATGTTGTCCCCAGTCAGCTCCAGTCTTCACCATGTCCACAGTCAGCTCCAGTCTTCACCAGATGTTGTCCCCACTCAGCCCCAGTCTTCACCAGATGTTGTCCCCAGTCAGCCCCAGTCTTCACCAGATGTTGTCCCCAGTCAGCTCCAGTCTTCACCAGATGTTGTCCCCAGTCAGCTCCAGTCTTCGCCAGATGTTGTCCCCAGTCAGCTCCAGTCTTCACCAGATGTTGTCCCCAGTCAGCTCCAGTCTTCACCAGATGTTGTCCCCAGTCAGCTCCAGTCTTCACCAGATGTTGTCCCCAGTCAGCTCCAGTCTTCACCAGATGTTGTCCCCAGTCAGCTCCAGTCTTCACCATGTCCACAGTCAGCTCCAGTCTTCACCAGATGTTGTCCCCAGTCAACTCCAGTCTTCACCAGATGTTGTCCACAGTCAGCTCCAGTCTTCACCAGATGTTGTCCCCAGTCAGCTCCAGTCTTCACCAGATGTTGTCCCCAGTCAGCTCCAGTCTTCACCAGATGTTGTCCCCAGTCAGCTCCAGTCTTCACCAGATGTTGTCCCCAGTCAGCTCCAGTCTTCACCAGATGTTGTCCCCAGTCAGCGGGGCTCTTCACCAGATGTTGTCCCCAGTCAGCTCCAGTGTTCACCAGATGGAGACTGCCTGCTACTCATCCCCAGAAGATAAAATATGCATTAGTATATATTAGTAGATTTGGATAGAAAACACTCTGAAGTTTCTAAAACTGTTTGAATCATGTCTGTGAGTATAACTGAACTTATTTAGCAGGCTAAACCCCGACGACAAACCATTCAGATATTTTTTTTTGAGGTCACTCTCTTTTCAATGGGTTTCATTTGGAATTCAGGTTTCTAAGGGACCTTCCTGTAGTTCCTATCGCTTCCACTGGATGTCAACAGTCTTTAGAAATTGGTTGAGGTTATTCCTAAAGTAATGAAGAAGTACGGCCATCTTGAACGAGGGTAACTTGAAGTGTACTGTTAGATAGAGGAGCATGACAAGAAAGCATGCTACAGTTTGTTTTCCACCTGTATTGAACACAGATCATCCAGTCTTCAATTTTATCGATTATTTACGTTGAAAAATACCTACAGTTGTATTACAAAAGTAGTTTGAAATGTTTGGACAAAGTTTACAGGTAACTTTTGTAGTCATGTTGAGCAAGATGGAGCCAGTGTTTTTCTGGATCAACAGCGACACATAAATGGACATTTTGTATATATAACGACGGAATTAATCAAACAAAAGGACCATTTGTGATGTTTATGGGACATATTGGAGTGCCAACAAAAGAAGCTCGTTAAAGGTAAGGCATGAATTATATGTTTTATTCCTGCGTTTTGTGTCACGCCTGCAGGGTTGAAATATGTTTTCTCTCTTTGTTTACAATGGTTCTATCCTCAGATAATAGCATCGTTTGCTCTTGCCGAAAAGCCTTTTTGAAATCTGACATGTTGGCTGGACTCACAACAAGTGTAGCTTTAATTTGCTATCTTGCATGTGTGATTTAATGAAAGTTAGATTTTCATAGTAATTTCTTTGATTTTGGTGCATTTTCCCACATATCCCAGAGAGGTTTTAAGGTGAAACGTTAGGACATTGGGGTTCTGATAATGTAGGAAAACAATTGTACGCACACACACACACACACACACACACACACACACACACACACACACACACACACACACACACACACACACACACACACACACACACACACACACACACATACATACACTCATAAAGTCAATGACAATATGCCACTGGGACAGATATTTTTGCATCATCTTCACATTGTGAAGTCAGCTAATTAAACAAGATAAACCAACGCTCTCCCTCTTTCTCCCTCTCTCTACTTCCATCACCCCCTCCTTCTCCCTCTTTTTTTCTCTCTCTCTCTCTCTCTCTCTCTCTCTCTCTCTCTCTCTCTCTCTCACTCTCTCTCCGTCTCTCTACTACCCTCTCCCCCTCTTCCTCTTCTTCTCCATCTCTCAATTCAAATCAATTTGCTTTATTGGCATGACGTAACAATGTACATATTGCCAAAGCTTACTTTGAATAATTACAATATTAAGATAAAATTAAGAATAAAAAATGTCAACGGGACAACAGTAACAACAATAACCAAGGGTCAAAATAACCGTACACTGAACAATAACAATAAGCATACAGTAGAGGACATATGCAAGTTGATTGGTCTGTCAGCCACTATCCCTCATCTTAAGGCAGGCAGCAATGTAGTGCGCTGCCAACCCACAGCTCTCTGCGTCCTCCCCCAATAGGACGGGTAGCCTATCCTCATCAGAGACGTCTTTGAAAACAAACAAAGAAACAATAAGCACAACCGTGGAACTTGTTCATGTTATTTATTTAAACAAACAAAGAAACAATAAGCACAACCGTGGAACTTGTTCATGTTATTTATTTAAACAAACAAAGAAAGAAAAAGCACAACCGAAACCGCTCCGTCAGGTGCAAACCACACTAAACAGAACATATAAACACCCACAACTAAAGGGTGAAAAGTTTACATACACTCAATTAGTATTTGGTAGCACTGCCTTTAAATTGTTTCACAAAGGTCAAACATTTTGGGTAGCCTTCCACAAGCTTCCAAATACTTATTTTCCACCATAATTTGCAAATAAATTCATTACAAATCCTACAATGTAATTTTCTGGATTTTTTTCTTCTCATTTTGTCTATCATATTTGAAGTGTACCGATGATGAAAATTACAGGCCTCTCTCATCTTTTTAAGTGGGAGAACTTGCACAATTGGTGGCTGACTAAATACTTTTTTTGCCCCACTGTATGTGTATGTATGAATGGAGCATAATGTATGTGCAGTTTTATTCACATGTTTTCAATTACTAGTAACAAATGATCTATTCTGATTATTGCATATATTTTAATGGACACCTATGATGTGTGTAAAATCCTTTTTTGAAGGTTGTACTGATTATAATGAGCTAATGCTAATGCTAATACTAATGCTAATACTAAGGCTAATGCTAAGCTATTTGCCAGCTATGTGTGGCACCATGTTTGTTGACATTATACAATGCATTCTGGGAGTCACGTAATCTGTCAGACCAAAGATGTTATAATGAGGTGAAGGAATGGTTCACTCGTCGTTCGGGTAAACTTCCGGAAGTGAATGAAGGGAAGTGGATGATCGTTGACGACACACCACCTTCAACGTGAATACTGTAAACAGACCAAACTCATCTTGTCTCCTCTTATTATCTTTGGTTGATGCAATAAAAACAAGCTGCCCATCGTCTGATTACTTCTGATTTCCAGGAAGTGTTTTACTCAGTTATTCTGATCAGTGGTGAGCTCACCCATGATGTGATTCATTATAAATAATAATTGCTATTAGCGAACGCATATTGTAGTTTCTGTCAGCCGAGAGTTAGAAAAATATGACCGCTTGTGTTGTGTCAATCTTTCCTCAGTTAGCGCTAGGACAAATGTGGTTGTCGCGATCGTCGTAAGCACTCTCAGACCGAAGCACAGCGCGATATGGGTTCCACAGGTTTATTCGATGAAACGCACAAAAACAATAAAGAATAAATGAAACGTGACGTTCTGGAGTGCTCACAGGCAACAACACAAAAACAAGATCCCACAAACACAGGTGGGAAAAATAACTACTTAAATATGATCCCCAATTAGAGACAACGATTACCAGCTGCCTCTAATTGGGAATCATACAAAACACCAACATAGAAAAAGAAACTAGAACACAACATAGACATAGATGTACTAGATCGCCCCCTAGTCAGTAGTCCCTAGTCAATAGTCTACATTTTTCCAGTTTGGATGATTGTGTTGTGCTGTTGCTACTTCTGTAAATGTCTGAACATTGCATCCAAAAATAAATGGCTCACATTCTGAACAAAACTTTGTAGGACTGTGGTTGTGCAAAATGTTTCTGAAAAAACAGTGAGGCTCAAATGCTGATTGTTGCGTCATTCTAAACTGGACGTTCTAAATTAGCGTTCTAATCACTCCGGTTTGATCAAACGCTACAGGGACCACTGTAGAAGGATCACACCCAGTGTGTTGGTACATGTGAAAAGGTTCATCTTCCACACAGACCAGAGCCTGGCATGGCGCAGTGCTATATTAACACACTACTTCACTTGCTTTGGCAATGTTAACATATGTTTCCCATGCCAATAAAGCCCTTAAATTTAATTTAATTGACATAGAGAGAGAGAGAGACACAGAGAGAGACACAGAAAGAGACACAGAGAAGAGAGAGTGAGATTCCATCACACAGCTCTACAATGTCAAGAGATGAAACAAGAGAAGAGTCTCCTCAGCCAGCTGGTTCTGAGGCCCAGTTCACTGACCCAAACCAACTTCATAGAGCCTCAGCACAGCACTCAGCCAGCTGGTTCTAAGGCCCAGTTCACTAACCCAAACCAACTTCATAGAGCCTCAGCACAGCACTCAGCCAGCTGGTTCTGAGGCTCAGTTCACTAATCCAAACCAACTTCATAGAGCCTCAGCACAGCACTCAGCCAGCTGGTTCTGAGGCTCAGTTCACCAACCCAAACCAACTTCATAGAGCCTCAGCACAGCACTCAGAAAATCTGGCCCAACCAAATCATCACATAGCAAAAAGAAAAATGTATCACCTATTGGAAAGACACCACAAAAAAATCTAAGTAAACTTCAGTGCTATTTGGCTCTAAACAGACAGTACTTGGTGGCAGACTATCTGACCACAGTGAATGGTAGAAAACTGAGGAAAACACTGACTAGGTACAGACTGAGTGAGCACTGTCTGGCTATAGAGACCAGTCGTCACAGACAAACCTAGCGACCCAGAAAGGCCAGGCTGTGCTCACTCTGCTCCAGGGGAGAGGTAGAGACAGAGTTGGATTTCCTATTACTCAAACCTAAGAAAATCTTTCTTTCCCAAAATTATCATTCAGTACAAAGAATTTGAAACTATAAAATGAAGAAAAAAATGTAATATTTATTGGGTGAAAAGCCAAAATGTGCAGTTTTGGCAGCCAAATGTGTCCTCCTGCCACAACCTGAGGGACAGCCAGTGAAAAGTGCAATTTATTGTCAATCAAATTTCCCATGTAGTTTTGTCTTTCATACCGTGTGGCTTCGCAGTCAGGTTGAGGCTGCTCTACTACTATTGCTTTAATGTAATACTATTCTCATTAATATTAATGTTGTTGATGGGAATTCCACTACTACTGGGGCGGCAGACAGTCTAGTGGTTAGAGTGTTGGGCCAGTAACCGAAAGGTTGTCCCTGAACAAGGCAGCTAACCCAGTTAACCCAGTAACCGAAAGGTTGTCCCTGAACAAGGCAGCTAACCCAGTTAACCCAGTAACCGAAAGGTTGTTCTGCCCCTGAACAAGGCAGCTAACCCAGTTAACCCAGTAACCGAAAGGTTGTCCCTGAACAAGGCAGCTAACCCAGTTAACCCAGTAACCGAAAGGTTGTCCCTGAACAAGGCAGCTAACCCAGTTAACCCAGTAACCGAAAGGTTGTCCCTGAACAAGGCAGCTAACCCAGTTAACCCAGTAACCGAAAGGTTGTCCCTGAACAAGGCAGCTAACCCAGTTAACCTAGTAACCGAAAGGTTGTCCCTGAACAAGGCAGCTAACCCAGTTAACCCAGTAACCGAAAGGTTGTTCTGCCCCTGAACAAGGCAGCTAACCCAGTTAACCCAGTAACTGAAAGGTTGTTCTGCCCCTGAACAAGGCAGCTAACCCACTGTTCATAGGCCATCATTGTAAATAAAAATGTATTCTTAACTGACTTGCCTAGTTAAATAAAGGTTAAATAAAATACATAAAAATAAATAAAGATAAGAGAGAGAGAGAAGAAGCAGAGAAGAGAAGATGAGAGAACAGAGAGAGAAGAGAAGACAACAGCACAGAGAGAGAGAAGAAGAGACAAGAAGATAAGAGAACAGAGAGAGAGAAAAGATGGAGAAGAGAACAGAGAGAGAAGAGAAGACAACAGGAGAGAGAGAGAAGAGAAGATAAGAGAACAGACAGAGAGAGAAGAAAAAGTCAACAGAGTGAGAAGAGAAGGCAAGAGAGGGAGAGAGAAGAGCAGACAACAGAGAGAGAGAGAGAGAAGAGCAGACAACAGAGAGCGAGAGAGAAGGGCAGACAACAGAGATAGAGAGAGAAGGGCAGACAACAGAGATGGAGAGAGAAGGGCAGACAACAGAGATGGAGAGAGAAGGGCAGACAACAGAGATGGAGAGAGAAGGGCAGACAACAGAGATGGAGAGAGAAGGGCAGACAACAGAGATGGAGAGAGAAGGGCAGACAACAGAGAGAGAGAGAAGAGCAGAAAAAACAGAGTTAGAGAGAAGGGCAGACAACAGAGAGAGAGAAGGGCAGACAACAGAGAGAGAGAGAGAGAGAGAGAGAGAGAAGGGCAGACAACAGAGATAGAGAGAGAAGGGCAGACAACAGAGATGGAGAGAGAAGGGCAGACAACAGAGATGGAGAGAGAAGGGCAGACAACAGAGATGGAGAGAGAAGGGCAGACAACAGAGATGGAGAGAGAAGGGCAGACAACAGAGAGAGAGAGAAGAGCAGACAACAGAGTTAGAGAGAAGGGCAGACAACAGAGAGAGAGAAGGGCAGACAACAGAGAGAGAGAGAGAGAGAGAGAGAGAGAGAGAGAGAGAAGGGCAGACAACAGAGATAGAGAGAGAAGGGCAGACAACAGAGATGGAGAGAGAAGGGCAGACAACAGAGATGGAGAGAGAAGGGCAGACAACAGAGATGGAGAGAGAAGGGCAGACAACAGAGAGAGAGAGAAGAGCAGACAACAGAGATAGAGAGAAGAGCAGACAACAGAGATAGAGAGAAGGGCAGACAACAGAGATAGAGAAGGGCAGACAACAGAGATAGAGAGAGAAAAGCAGACAACAGAGATAGAGAGAGAAGGGCAGACAACAGAGATGGAGAGAGAAGGGCAGACAACAGAGATGGAGAGAGAAGGGCAGACAACAGAGATGGAGAGAGAAGGGCAGACAACAGAGATGGAGAGAGAAGGGCAGACAACAGAGATGGAGAGAGAAGGGCAGACAACAGAGAGAGAGAGAAGAGCAGACAACAGAGATAGAGAGAAGAGCAGACAACAGAGTTAGAGAGAAGGGCAGACAACAGAGAGAGAGAAGGGCAGACAACAGAGAGAGAGAGAGAGAGAGAGAGAGAGAGAAGGGCAGACAACAGAGATAGAGAGAGAAGGGCAGACAACAGAGATGGAGAGAGAAGGGCAGACAACAGAGATGGAGAGAGAAGGGCAGACAACAGAGATGGAGAGAGAAGGGCAGACAACAGAGATGGAGAGAGAAGGGCAGACAACAGAGAGAGAGAGAAGAGCAGACAACAGAGATAGAGAGAAGAGCAGACAACAGAGTTAGAGAGAAGGGCAGACAACAGAGAGAGAGAAGGGCAGACAACAGAGAGAGAGAAGGGCAGACAACAGAGAGAGAGAGAGAGAGAGAGAAGGGCAGACAACAGAGATGGAGAGAGAAGGGCAGACAACAGAGATGGAGAGAGAAGGGCAGACAACAGAGATGGAGAGAGAAGGGCAGACAACAGAGAGAGAGAGAAGAGCAGACAACAGAGATAGAGAGAAGAGCAGACAACAGAGTTAGAGAGAAGGGCAGACAACAGAGAGAGAGAAGGGCAGACAACAGAGATAGAGAGAGAAGGGCAGACAACAGAGATGGAGAGAGAGAGAGAGAGAAGGGCAGACAACAGAGATGGAGAGAGAAGGGCAGACAACAGAGATGGAGAGAGAAGGGCAGACAACAGAGATGGAGAGAGAAGGGCAGACAACAGAGATGGAGAGAGAAGGGCAGACAACAGAGAGAGAGAGAAGAGCAGACAACAGAGATAGAGAGAAGAGCAGACAACAGAGTTAGAGAGAAGGGCAGACAACAGAGAGAGAGAAGGGCAGACAACAGAGATAGAGAGAGAAGGGCAGACAACAGAGATGGAGAGAGAGAGAGAGAGAAGGGCAGACAACAGAGAGAGAGAAGGGCAGACAACAGAGATAGAGAGAGAAGGGCAGACAACAGAGATGGAGAGAGAAGGGCAGACAACAGAGATGGAGAGAGAAGGGCAGACAACAGAGATGGAGAGAGAAGGGCAGACAACAGAGATGGAGAGAGAAGGGCAGACAACAGAGAGAGAGAGAAGAGCAGACAACAGAGATAGAGAGAAGAGCAGACAACAGAGTTAGAGAGAAGGGCAGACAACAGAGAGAGAGAAGGGCAGACAACAGAGAGAGAGAAGGGCAGACAACAGAGAGAGAGAGAAGGGCAGACAACAGAGATAGGGAGAGAGAAGGGCAGACAACAGAGATAGAGAGAGAGAAGAGCAGGCAACAGAGATAGAGAGAGAAGAACAGGCAACAGAGATAGAGAGAGAAGAGCAGGCAACAGAGATAGAGAGAGAAGGGCAGACAACAGAGATATAGAGAGAAGGGCAGACAACAGAGATAGAGAGAGAAGGGCAGACAACAGAGAGAGAGAAGGGCAGACAACAGAGAGAGAGAGAGAGAGAGAGAGAGAAGGGCAGACAACAGAGAGAGAGAGAAGAGCAGACAACAGAGATAGGGAGAGAGAAGGGCAGACAACAGAGATAGAGAGAGAGAATAGCAGGCAACAGAGATAGAGAGAGAAGAGCAGGCAACAGAGATAGAGAGAGAAGAACAGGCAACAGAGATAGAGAGAGAAGAGCAGGCAACAGAGATAGAGAGAGAAGAGCAGACAACAGAGATGGAGAGAGAAGGGCAGACAACAGAGATGGAGAGAGAAGGGCAGACAACAGAGATGGAGAGAGAAGGGCAGACAACAGAGATGGAGAGAGAAGGGCAGACAACAGAGATGGAGAGAGAAGGGCAGACAACAGAGATGGAGAGAGAAGGGCAGACAACAGAGATGGAGAGAGAAGGGCAGACAACAGAGATGGAGAGAGAAGGGCAGACAACAGAGATGGAGAGAGAAGGGCAGACAACAGAGATGGAGAGAGAAGGGCAGACAACAGAGATGGAGAGAAGGGCAGACAACAGAGATGGAGAGAGAAGGGCAGACAACAGAGATGGAGAGAGAAGGGCAGACAACAGAGATGGAGAGAGAAGGGCAGACAACAGAGATGGAGAGAGAAGAGCAGACAACAGAGATGGAGAGAGAAGGGCAGACAACAGAGATAGAGAGAGAAGGGCAGACAACAGAGATGGAGAGAGAAGGGCAGACAACAGAGATGGAGAGAGAAGGGCAGACAACAGAGATAGAGAGAGAAGAGCAGACAACAGAGAGAGAAAGAGAGAGTGAAAAGAGAGAAAAGAGAACTGAAAAAAACCAGGAGGGCTTCTTAAAGAAAACTAACAGGTCTGTGAGAGCCGGAATTCTGACTGGTTGGTAGGTGATCAAATACTTATGTCATGCAATAAAATGCTAATTAATTACTTAAAAATCTTACGATGTGATTTTCTGGATTTTTGTTTTAGATTCCGTCTCTCACAGTTGAAGTGTACCTATGATAAAAATAACAGACCTCTACATGCTTTGTAAGTAGGAAAACCTGCAAAATCGGCAGTGTATCAGATACTTGTTCTCCCGACTGTACATCAATGAATTAGCAGACATGTTGGACCATTCTCCAGCCCCAGGACTCACACTATTTGACACAGAGGTAAAATACCTGCTATATGCTGAGGATTTGGTTATTATATCACAAACCAAAGAAGGTCTTCAACAGAACCTTAACATTCTAGAGCAAAATTGCCATAATTGTGCCTTGGCAGTAAATAACATTTAAAGAAAAACCCCAGATGTCAGAAACACAAATGTAAATTCACCCAGAACAACACCATAATTGAACATACTATCTTGGTCTGACCATATCTGCATCAGGAAACTTTAATATGGCAGACAAGCACGCAGAGCATTGTACGCCATAAAAATGACATTTTGGAAAATCAACATCCCAATTAGAATTCGGACCCAAATATTTGACAGTGTAATCCTACCAATAGCTCTTTACGGAAGTGAAGTTTGGGGGCCACTCAATAAACTGGACTTTAAAAAGTGGGACAAACGTCAGATGTGTGCGTACTGGTAGCGAAGTCAGGTGCAGGAGACCAGAGACCATCTGTGAACAGGTGCAGACTTTATTTAGGCAAAACACGTAAAACAGTCACAAGGATCATGTTTAACAATAAACATCTTCATGAAAAATAACAAGGAAAAAAGAAGCCAGTCTGGCGCGTCAACAATACCCACGTAACACAAACAATCTGACACAAAGACATGATGGGAAACAGAGGAATAAATACATGTAGATTGATTGTGGAATGAAAACCAGGTGTTGAGGGAACAAGACAAAACAAATGGATACATGAGAAATGGAGCGGCGATGGCTAGAAAGCCGGTGACGCCGATCACCGAACGCCTGAACAAGGAGAGGAGCCGACTTCGGTGGAAGTCGTGACAACAAACATCCAATTGAAGCCCTTCATGCAGAATTCTGTTGGAAAATTCTACCTGTCCAATGAAATACACCAACTAATGCTTGTAGGGCAGAATTGGGCTGCTTTCCAGTGCTAAAGAAATACAGAAAATATCTAAACAAAATCTGATACATCTAAATTCAAGTCCAAATTCAAGTCTGCAATTTAAAGCACTTCAAACCCAAGAAACGAGCCCTCTCAGTCAGCTGGTGTTGCACCTAACCAACCAAGCTGAACCCAGAAACGAAACAATCAAATTACTCATATTTCCAACATTGGAAAATACAAAACAAAATCCCAAAGCCGACTAAATTGCTATCTGACCCTAAACAGAGAATATGAATTGGCTGATTATCTCTACTCCGTCAGAGATACGAAGCAGAGACAGATCCTTACCAAGTACAGGCTGAGTGACCACCATTTGGCAATAGAAACCGGCAGACATAAAAAGACATGGCTACCCAAAGAGGAGCGTGTATGTGGTCACTGCACAACAGGGGAGGTAGAGACAGAGATGCACTTTCACCTTTACTGTGATAAATATTCCTCACCAAGAGATTCATTAATCACAGAAATGACTACATTTATTCCAAATTTTAACTAATTAAAACCAGAGGAAAAACTAAAAATACTCATAGGAGAAGGAGCAATGGCTCCTCTTGCAGCCAAATATGTGTTTGCCACAGCCTGAGGGACACTGGATGATAATATCTGTATATCAGTAACTTACTTACTATTAGTATTATTGTTATTACTATTATTGTTGTTACTATTATTATTGTTGTTGTGATTATCATTCCAAATTGTATGGGTAGTAGTAGTTGTAGTTGTAGTAGTAGTTGTAGTTGTAGTAGTTGTAGTTGTAGTAGTAGTAGTAGAAGTTGTAGTAGTAGTTGTAGTTGTAGTAGTAGTAGTTGTAATAGTAGCAGTAGTAGCAGTAGTAGTCGTTGTAGTAGTTGTTGTTGTAGTAGTTGTAGTAGTAGTTGTAGTAGTAGTAGTGGTAGTAGTAGTTTAGTGATGATGATGGTGGTAGTAATGATGATGGTAGTTGTAGTACTGATGTACAGTTATTTAGTTATAAGTTAGTTATATTTTCATTTTCCATGTTTAGCTTTTATTTATTATATTTATACTATTGCCTTTTTTAATGTTATTATTTACTACCATTTAAATTATCATGTATTATTTTATTACAATACAGTGGGGCAAAAAAGTTTTTAGTCAGCCACTAATTGTGCAAGTTCTCCCACTTAAAAAGATGAGAGAGGCCTGTAATTTTCATCATAGGTACACTTCAACTATGACAGACAAAATGAGAAAAAAAATCCAGAAAATCACATTGTAGGATTTTTAATGAATTGATTTGCAAATTATGGTGGAAAATAAGTATTTGGTCAATAACAAAAGTTTATCTCAATACTTTGTTATATACCCTTTGTTGGCAATGACAGAGGTCAAACATTTTCTGTAAGTCTTCACAAGGTTTTCACACACTGTTGCTGGTATTTTGGCCCATTCCTCCATGCAGATCTCCTCTAGAGCAGTGATGTTTTGGGGCTGTTGCTGGGCAACACGGACTTTCAACTCCCTCCAAAGATTTTCTATGGGGTTGAGATCTGGAGACTGGCTAGGCCACTCCAGGACCTTGAAATGCTTCTTACGAAGCCACTCCTTCATTGCCCGGGTGGTGTGTTTGGGATCATTGTCATTGCCAGCCACGTTTCATCTTCAATGCCCTTGCTGATGGAATGAGGTTTTCACTCAAAATCTCATGACCCCATTCATTCTTTCCTTTCCACGGATCAGTCGTCCTGGTCCCTTTGCAGAAAAACAGCCCCAAAGCATGATGTTTCCACCCCATGCTTCACAGTAGGTATTGTGTTCTTTGGATGCAACTCAGCATTCTTTGTCCTCCAAACACGACGAGTTGAGTTGTTACCAAAAAGTTATATTTTGGTTTCATCTGACCATATGACATTCTCCCAATCTTCTTCTGGATAATCCAAATGCTCTCTAGCAAACTTCAGACGGGCCTGGACATGTACTGGCTTAGCAGGGGGACACGTCTGGCACTGCAGGATTTGAGTCCCTGGCGGCATAGTGTGTTACTGATGGTAGGCTTTGTTACTTTGGTCCCAGCTCTCTGCAGGTCATTCACTAGGTCCCCCCGTGTGGTTCTGGGATTTTTGCTCACCCTTCTTGTAATCATTTTGATCCCACAGGGTGAGATCTTGCGTGGAGCCCCAGATCGAGGGAGATTATCAGTGGTCTTGTATGTCTTCCATTTCCTAATAATTGCTCCCACAGTTGATTTCTTCAAACCAAGCTATTTACCTATTGCAGATTCAGTCTTTGACAGCTCTTTGGTCTTGGCCATAGTGGAGTTCGGAGTGTGATTGTTTGAGGTTGTGGACAGGTGTCTTTTATACTGATAACAAGTTCAAACAGGTGTCATTAATACAGGTAACGAGTGGAGGACAGAGGAGCCTCTTAAAGAAAAAGACAACAGAGAGAAGAGAAGACAACAGAGAGAAGAGAAGACAACAGAGAGAAGAGAAGACAACAGAGAGAAGAGAAGACAACAGAGAGAAGAGAAGACAACAGAGAGAAGAGAAGACAACAGAGAGAGGGAAGAGTAAAAAGGGAAAATTGAATACAGACACTGTGGGTTAGTCAGCGATAAGAGGAAGGGAGATGAGGAGTGGAGGGAGGGAGGAAGGGAGATGAGAAGTGGTGGAGGGAGGGAGGGAGGGAGATGAGGAGTGGTGGAGGGAGGGAGGAAGGGAGATGAGGAGTGGTGGAGGGAGGGAGGGAGGGAGATGAGGAGTGGTGGAGGGAGGGAGGGAGGGATGGTGTCTGTGGGTTTATAATGGCTTCTGTCTGTTTGCCAAACAGAGTCCCAGCCAAGAGGTTCCATTATACTGATCTCTCCATCATTTATATAGTGTGTGTGTATGTGTGTGTGTTTGTGTGTGTATGTGTGTGTATTTTGACGTTAAATTTGCATGCTGGAAGATTCAATGATAGGAATTTATGGAATGGGAAGATGAGAGAGGGGGAGAGAGAGAAGGAGTGACAGAGAGAGGGGGAGAAAGAGAGAGAGACATAGAGAGAGGGGGAGAGAGAAGGAGAGACAGAGAGAGGGGGAGAAAGAGAGAGAGACATAGAGAGAGGGGGAGAGAGAAGGAGAGACAGAGAGACAGGGAGGGAGGGAGGGAGGGAGGGAGGGAGGGAGGGAGGGAGGGAGGGAGGGAGGGAGGGAGGGAGGGAGAGGGGGAGAGAGAGAGAGAGAGAGGGGTTACATGGGGATAGGAGTCTCATGCTGGTCTGTTTAAACCAATGAAGATAACAGGATGGGTACTACTGCTCTCTCTTCATACCCCCTTCTCTCTCTCTCTTCATACCCCCCCTTCTTTCTCTCTCTTCATACCCCCCTTCTCTCTCTCTCTTCATACCCCCCCTTCTCTCTCTCTCTCTCTGTCTCTCTCTTCATACCCCCCTTCTCTCTCTCTCTCTCTCTCTCTCTCTCTTCATACCCACCCCCTTCTCTCTCTCTCTCTCCCTCTCTCTCTCTTCATACCCCCCTTCTCTCCCTCTCTCTCTCTTCATACCCCCTTCTCTCCCTCTCTCTCTTCATACCCCCCTTCTCTCCCTCTCTCTCTTCATACCCCCCTTCTCTCCCTCTCTCTCTTCATACCCCCCCTTCTCTCTCTCTCTCTCTTCATACCCCCTTCTCTCCTCTCTCTCTTCATACCCCCTTCTCTCTCTCTTCATACCCCCCCTTCTCTCTCTCTCGCTCTCTCTCTTCATACCCACCCTTCTCTCTCGCTCTCTCTCTCTCTCTTCATACCCACCCCCTCTCTCTCTCTCTCTCTCTCTCTCTCTCTCCCTCTCTCTCTCTCCATACCCGCCCCCTTCTCTCTCTCTCTCTCCCCTCTGTCTTTCTCCCTCTCTCCACCCCTCTCTTTCTCCTTCTCCCTCTCCGCCTCTCTCTCCAACCCCTCTCTCTTTCTCCCTCTCCTTCCCCTCCATCACTTTTTAAAGAGACTGAGGAAGGGGGTGGAAAGGTAATGATGGATCGATGAGAGTTGACAGAATGATATACTCTTTCTTTTTGTCTTGGCCGACCTAAAGGAACGTTTGGCTTAGACACACTTCCTGATTGTCTCTGGATCACTTCCTGGTTTGGCCTGTATAGCACATACTGAAAACACTTATAACATAACACAGCAGTGACCACACTAAACAACACTCACACCAAACACACCACTCACGCACGCACGCACACACACACACACTGACTCTATCACTCACTGACTCACACACGCAAACACACAAGCACACAATCACACACACACTCCGTTCTCTATTGCCAATGACCCTATACGCTCAACAACAGACACTGGCCAACTGGCCAGCAGCTCTTCTCACATCACATCATTAGGACAGTCAACAGAAGCTCTGGTCTACAGTAGTCTGGAGGACAGCTCTTCTCACATCATTAGGACAGTCAACAGAAGCTCTGGTCTCCAGTAGTCTGGAGGACAGCTCTTCTCACATCATTAGGACAGTCAACAGAAGCTCTGGTCTACAGTAGTCTGGAGGACAGCTCTTCTCACATCATTAGGACAGTCAACAGAAGCTCTGGTCTACAGTAGTCTGGAGGACAGCTCTTCTCACATCACATCATTAGGACAGTCAACAGAAGCTCTGGTCTACAGTAGTCTGGAGGACAGCTCTTCTCACATCATTAGGACAGTCAACAGAAGCTCTGGTCTACAGTAGTCTGGAGGACAGCTCTTCTCACATCACATCATTAGGACAGTCAACAGAAGCTCTGGTCTACAGTAGTCTGGAGGACAGCTCTTCTCACATCATTAGGACAGTCAACAGAAGCTCTGGTCTACAGTAGTCTGGAGGACAGCTCTTCTCACATCACATCATTAGGACAGTCAACAGAAGCTCTGGTCTACAGTAGTCTGGAGGACAGCTCTTCTCACATCATTAGGACAGTCAACAGAAGCTCTGGTCTACAGTAGTCTGGATGACAGCTCGACTCATCTCTTATTCCATTTTATACCATTGTTGAATACTCGTTTCTGATTGGCTTGCAGGGGCATTCTGGAGCGTGTGTTATTTCCGTACTTTATTCCCTGCAATAATCAATAGCTTCGACAAACCTTTTTACACGGTATATTTTTGGTCTGATTTTGAAAGCAGCAGTCGAATTGAAAACATTATTGCCATGGTTAAATTCGATTTTCATAATAGCAAGCTAGGACCGATGGTTCGGCTCGCTGCACTAGCAAGTCTGTTTGGTTACCGTGGCAACCACTGCAGCTATGTGGCTAACTTGCTAGCGACTGCAGGGCATGATGTCTCATTTCTACTGGCAAATGAATACATTTCGAGCGGCAAAAAAAAAAGTTAAATTCTAGCCATGGTATGAAAGGGACAATCAACTCAGAGCTTTATGGTTCTCTGGAAAACAGTCCAACGGGGCGCTAACACGCCGTCCATGTCATTATTTTCCAGAGAACACAAGGCCCCTCGTTGATTATCCCTTTCTCAAACAGAAGAGAGAGAATGAGAGAAAAGAAAGGGAGAAGATAGGTTGTTACGGAGGGACGAGGGGTGGAGAGAGAGGGACATTTATACTCCTTTTTCTCAGTATGTGTGTGTGTGTGTATCTTGCCCACCTCCCTTCTCTGTCCTCGTAGCTTTGTGTGTCTGTGTCTCTGCACATGTGCGTGGGCCTGCTGAATGGTTGCCTGTGGGCTTGTGAGCCTACGTGTTTGTGTACCTTGCCCACCTCCCCACTCTGTCCTCGTAGCTTTGTGTGTTCGTGTCTCTGCATGCTTGCAAGTGGGCTTGTGGACCTACGTGTGTGTGTGTGTGTGTGTGTGTGTGTGTGTGTGTGTGTGTGTGTGTGTGTGTGTGTGTGTGTGTGTGTGTGTGTGTGTGTGTGTGTGTGTGTGTGTGTGTGTGTGTGTGTGTGTGTGCACTCGTATACTTCTTAAAAGTATTTGTGAAATTAAGTTAATTCCTGACAGGGTGCTGCAGTGTTGAAGGCCTGTAGATGAACCTGACAGGGTGATGCAGTGTTGAAGGGATATAGATGAACCTGACAGGGTGATGCAGTGTTGAAGGGATATAGATGAACCTGACAGGGTGATGCAGTGTTGAAGGTCTGTAGATGAACCTGACAGGGTGATGCAGTGTTGAAGGGATATAGATGAACCTGACAGGGTGATGCAGTGTTGAAGGTCTGTAGGTGAACCTGACAGGGTGATGCAGTGTTGAAGGGATATAGATGAACCTGACAGGGTGATGCAGTGTTGAAGGTCTGTAGATGAACCTGACAGGGTGATGCAGTGTTGAAGGGATATAGATGAACCTGACAGGGTGATGCAGTGTTGAAGGGATATAGATGAACCTGACAGGGTGATGCAGTGTTGAAGGTCTGTAGATGAACCTGACAGGGTGATGCAGTGTTGAAGGTCTGTAGATGAACCTGACAGGGTGATGCAGTGTTGAAGGGATATAGATGAACCTGACAGGGTGATGCAGTGTTGAAGGGATATAGATGAACCTGACAGGGTGATGCAGTGTTGAAGGGATATAGATGAACCTGACAGGGTGATGCAGTGTTGAAGGGATATAGATGAACCTGACAGGGTGATGCAGTGTTGAAGGTCTGTAGATGAACCTGACAGGGTGATGCAGTGTTGAAGGCCTGTAGATGAACCTGACTGGGTGATGCAGTGTTGAAGGGATATAGATGAACCTGACAGGGTGATGCAGTGTTGAAGGGATATAGATGAACCTGACAGGGTGATGCAGTGTTGAAGGGATATAGATGAACCTGACAGGGTGATGCAGTGTTGAAGGCCTGTAGATGAACCTGACTGGGTGATGCAGTGTTGAAGGGATATAGATGAATGTGACAGGGTGCTGCAGTGTTGAAGGCATGTAGATGAACCTGACAGGGTGATGCAGTGTTGAAGGGATATAGATGAACCTGACAGGGTGATGCAGTGTTGAAGGTCTGTAGATGAACCTGACAGGGTGATGCAGTGTTGAAGGCCTGTAGATGAACCTGACTGGGTGATGCAGTGTTGAAGGGATATAGATGAACCTGACAGGGTGATGCAGTGTTGAAGGGATATAGATGAACCTGACAGGGTGATGCAGTGTTGAAGGGATATAGATGAACCTGACAGGGTGATGCAGTGTTGAAGGCCTGTAGATGAACCTGACATGGTGATGCAGTGTTGAAGGGATATAGATGAACCTGACAGGGTGATGCAGTGTTGAAGGGATATAGATGAACCTGACAGGGTGATGCAGTGTTGAAGGCCTGTAGATGAACCTCACAGGTTGATGCAGTGTTGAAGGGATATAGATGAACCTGACAGGGTGATGCAGTGTTGAAGGGATATAGATGAATGTGACAGCGTGCGGCAGTGTTGAAGGCCTGTAGATGAACCTGACAGGGTGATGCAGTGTTGAAGGGATATAGATTAACCTGACTGGGTGATGCAGTGTTGAAGGGATATAGATTAACCTGACCGGGTGATGCAGTGTTGAAGGGATATAGATTAACCTGACAGGGTGATGCAGTGTTGAAGGGATATAGATGAATGTGACAGCGTGCGGCAGTGTTGAAGGCCTGTAGATGAACCTGACAGGGTGATGCAGTGTTGAAGGCCTGTAGATGAACCTGACAGGGTGATGCAGTGTTAAAGGGATATAGGTGAACCTGACAGGGTGCTGCAGTGTTGAAGGGATATAGGTGAACCTGACAGGGTGATGCAGTGTTGAAGGTCTGTAGATGAACCTGACAGGGTGATGCAGTGTTGAAGGGATATAGATTAACCTGACAGGGTGATGTAGTGTTGAAGGGATATAGATTAACCTGACAGGGTGATGCAGTGTTGAAGGGATATAGATGAATGTGACAGCGTGCGGCAGTGTTGAAGGCCTGTAGATGAACCTGACAGGGTGATGCAGTGTTGAAGGCCTGTAGATGAAACTGACAGGGTGATGCAGTGTTGAAGGTCTGTAGATGAACCTGACAGGGTGATGCAGTGTTGAAGGGATATAGATTAACCTGACAGGGTGATGTAGTGTTGAAGGGATATAGATTAACCTGACAGGGTGATGCAGTGTTGAAGGGATATAGATGAATGTGACAGCGTGCGGCAGTGTTGAAGGCCTGTAGATGAACCTGACAGGGTGATGCAGTGTTGAAGGGATGAACCTGACAGGGTGATGAACCAGGGTGATGCAGACAGGGTGATGTTGAAGGTCTGTAGAGTGTTGAAGGCCTGTAGATGAACCTGACAGGGTGATGCAGTGATTGAACCTGACAGGGTGATGTCTGTAGATGAACCTGACAGGGTGATGCAGTGTTGAAGGGATATTAGATGAACCTGACAGGGTGATGCAGTGTTGAAGGGATATAGATGAACCTGACAGGGTGATGCAGTGTTGTGAGGGATATAGATGAACCTGACCAGTGTTGAAGGGATGTAGATGAACTGACAGGGTGATGCAGTGTTGAAGGGGATATAGATGAACCTGACAGGGTGATGCAGTGTTGAAGGGATATAGATGAACCTGACAGGGTGATGCAGTGTTGAAGGGATATAGATGAACCTGTAGATGATGAACCTGACCAGTGTTGACTGTAGATGAACCTGGTGATGCAGTGATGAACCTGAAGTGATCTGTAGATGAACCTGACAGGGTGATGCAGTGTTGAAGGGATATAGATGAACCTGACAGGGTGATGCAGTGTTGAAGGGATATAGATGAACCTGACAGGGTGATGCAGTGTTGAAGATATAGATGAACCTGACTGATGCAGTGTTGAAGGGATATAGAACCTGACAGTGTTGAAGGGATGGGTGATGCAGTGTTGAAGGTGCTGTGAACAAAGGGTGCTGGATGAACCTGACAGGGTGATGCAGTGTTGAAGGGATATAGATTAACCTGACAGGGTGATGCAGTGTTGAAGGGATATGAATTAACCTGACAGGGTGATGCAGTGTTGAAGGGATATAGATGAACCTGACCGGGTGATGCAGTGTTGAAGGGATATAGATTAAGTGTTGAAGGCAGTGTTCTGTAGATAACCTGATGCAGTGTTGAACAGGGTGATGCAGTGTTGAAGGGATAGTGTTAGAGATGAACCAGGGTGACAGGGTGATGTAGTGTTGAAGGGATATGATGCATGTGTTGAAGGTCTGTAGATGAACCTGACAGGGTGATGCAGTGTTGACAGGAAGGGATATAGATGAACCTAGATGAACCTGACAGGGTGATGGTGATGCAGTGTTGAAGGGGGTGATGCAGTGTTATAGATGAAGACAGGGTGATGCAGTGTTGAACCTGACAGGGTGATGCAGTGTTGAAGGCTGATATAGATGAACCTGACAGGGTGCTGCAGTGGTGATGTAGATTAACCTGACAGTGTTGTTGAAGGGATATAGATGAACAGGGTGATGCAGTGTTGAAGGGATATGACAGGGTGATGCAGTGTTTGAAGGATGCAGTGTTGAAGGGATATAGATTAACCTGATATAGATGAAGATGAATGCCTGACAGGGTGATGCAGTGTTGAAGGCAGTGATATAGATGAATTAACCTGACAGGGTGATGCAGTGTTGAAGGCCTGTGTTGAAGATGAACCTGACAGGGTGATGCAGTGTTGAAGGGATATAGATGAATGGAGCACCTGACAGGGTGATGCAGTGTTGAAGGTCTGTAGATGAAGATGAACCTGACAGGGTGATGCAGTGTTGATTAAAGGCTGTTATAGATGAACCTGACAGAACCTGAGGGTGATGCAGTGTTGAAGGGATATATAGATGAAGCCTGACAGGGTGATGCAGTTGAGGAAGGACAGGGTGATATGTTGAAGACAGAACCTGACAGGAGTGATGCAGTGTTGAGGAAGGGATATAGATGAACCTGACAGGGGTGATGCAGTGTTGAAGGAGATATAGATGAACCTGTGCTCATTACAGGAGGGTGATGCAGTGTTGAAGGGAGGAACAGATGAACCTGACAGGGTGAGGCAGGGAGCAGGTGTTGAAGGGATATAGATGAACCTGACAGGGTGATGCAGTGTTGAAGGCAGGCTGTAGATGAACCTGACACTGTTCATTACAGTGTTGAAGGGATATAGATGAACCTGACAGGGTGATGAGTGTTGAAGGGATATAGATGAGGATGTGACAGTTCATTACAGGAGGTGTTGAAGGCCTGTAGATGGAACCTGACAGGGTGATGCAGTGTTGAAGGGATATAGATTAACAGGAGGAGGCAGGGGGAGGCAGGCTGTGTTGGAGAGGCCTGATATAGATTAACCTGAACACCTGTTATGGAGACAGAGGAGCCTGTTGAAGGGAGGAACAGGCTGATGGAGACAGAGGAGCCTGTTCATTGCAGGAGGAGGCAGGTGATGCAGTGTTGAAGGGATATAGATGAAGGGAGGACAGGCTGTTATGGAGACAGTGAGCCTGTTCATTACAGGAGGAGGCAGGGAAGGCTGTTATGGAGACAGAACCTGACAGGGTGATGCAGGTGTTGAATGGAGACAGAGGAACCTGACAGGGTGATGCAGGGAGGAAAGGGATATGGAGACAGAGGAGCCTGTTCAGGGGAGGCAGGGTTGAAGGGTTATGGAGGTGAACCTGACAGGGTGATGCAGTGTTGAAAGGGTTATGGAGACAGAGGACCTGACAGGGTGATGCAGTGTTGAAAGGGATATAGACAGAACCTGACAGAGGAGGCAGGGAGGAACAGGTGTTGAAGGAACAGGCTGATATAGACAGAACCTGACAGGAGGAGGCAGGGAGGAACAGGCTGTTATAGATGAGCCTGACAGGAGGAGGCAGTGTTGAAGGCTGATATGGAGACAGAGGAACCTGACAGGGTGAGGCAGGGTTGAAGGCTGTTATGGAGACAGAAGCCTGACAGGGTGATGCAGTGTTGAAGGGATATAGGATGAACAGGACAGGGGGAGGCAGTGTTGATGGGATATAGGAGCCTGTGAAACTGACAGGGTGATGCAGTGTTGAAGGAGACAGATGAACCTGACAGCAGGAGGCAGTGAGGAAGGGATATAGACAGGAGGAACCTGACAGGGGAGGCAGGGAGGAACAGGAGGAGGTGAGGAAGGCTGTTATAGAGGAACCTGACAGGGTGATGCAGGTGTTGAATGGAGACAGATAGGAGATGAATGTTCATTACAGGAGGGCAGGGAGGAACAGGTGTTGAAGGGGATAGAGGAACCTGACAGGGTGATGCAGGGAGGAAGGCTGATATAGATGAACCTGACAGGGTGAGGCAGGTGTTGATGGGACAGAGGAACCTGACAGGAGGAGGCAGTGTTGAAGGAGGATGTTCCTGACAGGGTGATGCAGGGTTGAAGGCTGTTATGGATGAGCCTGTTCATTGACAGGGGGATGCAGTGTTGACAAGGGCCTGTTCATTAGATGAAGGAACAGGGTGATGGAGCAGTGAGGAGGCAGGGATATAGATGAACCTGACAGGGTGATGCAGTGTTGAAGGCTGATATAGATGAACCTGACAGGGTGATGCAGTGTTGAACAGGATATAGATGAACCTGACAGGGTGATGCAGGGTTGAAGGGATATGGAGATGAACCTGACAGGGTGATGCAGGGTTGAAGGGATATGGAGATGAACCTGACAGGGTGATGCAGGGAGGAACAGGTTGAAGGGATATAGATGAGCCTGACAGGGTGATGCAGTGTTGAAGGGATATAGATGAACCTGACAGGGTGATGCAGTGTTGAAGGGATATAGACAGAAGCCTGACAGGGTGATGCAGTGTTGAAGGGATATAGAGAGGAGCCTGACAGGGTGATGCAGGGTTGAAGGGATATAGACAGAACCTGTTCATTACAGGGTGAGGAACAGGCTGTTGAATGGATATAGAGGAGCCTGTTCCTGACAGGGTGATGCAGGGTTGAAGGGATGGAGACAGAACCTGTCATTACAGGAGGTGCTGCAGTGTTGATGGGGATAGATGAACCTGACAGGGGTGAACAGGCTGACAGAGGCCTGTTCATTACAGGAGGAGGCAGGGTTGAAGGGATATAGATTAACCTGACAGGGTGATGCAGGGTTGAAGGGATATGGAGATGAAGCCTGTTGACAGGAGGAGGCAGGGTTGAAGGGCTGTTATGGAGAACCTGACAGGGTGATGCAGTGTTGAAGGGATATAGATTACAGGAAGGACAGGGAGGATGACAGAGGAGTGTTGAAGGAGGATATAGATGAACCTGACAGGGTGCTGCAGTGTTGAAGGGATATACTGGAGCCTTAACCTGACATTACTGGGTGATGACAGTGTTGAAGGGATATAGATGGACCTGACCAACATTACTGGGTTATAGATGGACCTGTATAACTACCAACATTACTGGGTTATAGATGGATATAGATTAACCTAGACAGGGTTATGCAGTTTGATGGATATAGATTAACCTGACATTAGGGTGATGGACCTGTAAACTTGAACTGGGTTATAGATGGAGATTAAACCTGACATTACTGGGTGATGCAGTGTTGAAGGGACTATAGATTAACTGGGACAGATGGTGATTAACAGTGTTGAAGGGATATAGATTAACCTGACAGGGTGATACTGTGTTATTGATGGACCTGTAGAAAACCTGACATTACTGGGTTATAGATGGACCAGTGTTAAACTACCTACAAGGGTTATAGATGGACCTGTATAAACACCTGGTATCATTACTGGGTTAAGATGGATATAGACTGAACCTGACTGTATTAACTATGCATTACTGTTGATGGACCTGTATAAACTACCTACATTACTGGGTTATAGATGGACCTGTATAAACTACCTACATTACTGGGTTATAGATGGACCTGTATAGATGAACCATTACTGTTACAGATGGACCTGTATAAACTAGTACATTTGAAATGGATATAGATTAACCTGACATTACTGGGTGATGACCTGTATAAACTACCTAGGATATAGAAGAACCTGTATAAACTACCTACATTACTGTTGAAGATGGTCCTGATAAACCTGACCGGGTACTGCAGTGTTGAAATGGATATAGAACTAACCTACATTACAGGGTTATGCAGTGTCCTGAAGGGATATAGATTAACCTGTATAAACTACCTGCAGTGTTGAAGGGATATATGGACCTGTATAAACCTACCTACAGGGTTGATGGCAGTATAAACTACCTATAGATAAACCTGGACAGGGTGACTACCACATTAAGGGTTATAGATTAACCTGTATAAACTACCTACATTAGGGGTGATGTATAAACTACCTACATTACTGTGTTGAAGGGTTATAGATTAACCTGATAAACTACCTACATTACTGTTGACCCTGGTCCTGTATAAAACCTACATTAGGGTGATGGTCCTAGTAAACTACCTGAAGGGTTATAGATGAACCTGTATAAACTACCTACATTAGTGTTAAGACCCTGGATATAAAACCTGACATTAGGGTGATGTATAAACTTGAAGGGTTATAGATGAACCTGACAGGGTGATGTAGTGTTGAAGGGATATAGATGAACCTGACTAGGGTAAATATTAGTGTTGATGGACCTGTATAAACTACCTGACATTACTGTTTGAAGGACCTGTAGATGAACCTGACAGGGATGACCTGTAAACTACCTACATTACTGGGTTAAGATGGACCTGTATAAACTACCTAACCTGACAGGGTGATAAACTAGTGTTGAAGGCCTGTAGATGAACCTGACAGGGTGCTACATTAGTGTTGAAGGGATATAGATAAACTGACAGGGTGAGATGGACCTGTATAAACTACCTTGAAGGGATATAGATGAACCTGACAGGGTACATTACTGTTGAAGGGATGTAGATGAAACCTAGCATTACTGGGTGATGCAGTGTGTAAACTACCTTGTAATATGACAGTGGCTTTAGTTTTCTGATGGTCCTGACCTGTACTGCGTTATAGATGGACTGTCTGCTAACACCAGCACAGGACTCATCTTCTACTTCATGATAACATGTACCTTTATTTCTACATTACTGGGTTATAGACACTGTATAAACTACCTACACGCACACACATGATGGACCACACACACACACTGGTTATAGATGGACACACATACACACACACACATAGATGGACCTGTATAAACTACCTACATTACTGGGTTATAGATGGACTGTACACACACACATACACGCACGCACATGGACACACACACCACACACAGGCACAGACACACAAACTACGCACACACGGTTATAGCATGGACCACGCACACACACCACAAACACCACACACTGGGTTATAGATGGACCTGTTTAAACACCACACACTGGGTTATAGATGCACACATAAACACCAGTACACACACACTGGGTTACACATGGACCTGTATACACACTACACACTGGGTTATAGACACATTAACACACACACTGGGTTATAGACACTGTATAAACTACCACATTACACACACCATACACACACACGCACATAGACACTGTACACACACCACACACACTGGTTATAGACACGCACACACACACACACAGATGCACACACACACCACACACACGCATAGATGGACCACACACCACACACTGGGTTACAGATGGACCATATTATGCATATTACATTAATGTATATGGACCTTTATCTCTTTGTGTGTGTGTGCGTGTGTGTGTGTGTGTGCGTAAACTGTGTGTGCGTGTGTGTGTGTGCGTGCGTGATATGTTTAATGGAAATAAACTATATATAGATGGACCTGTATAAACTAGCATACCTCATTACTGGGTTATAGATGGACCTGTATAAAACCTGAATCATTACATGTTTTAACCTGTATAAACTAACATTACAGAAGCAGCAGTAAAACACACGAGGGGTTTAGAGGAAACATCATTACTCCAGTAGCAACTATAAATGATGGACGTTGTGAGATGGATGGATTCCCATAGAACCTGTTATGGAGACAGAGGAGCATGTTCATTACAGGAGGATGGACAGGGAGGAACAGGCTGTTATGGAGACAGAGGAGCATGTTCATTACAGGAGGATGGACAGGGAGGAACAGGCTGTTATGGAGACAGAGGAGCCTGTTCCTCATTACAGGAGGAGGCAGGGAGGAACAGGCTGTTATGGAGACAGAGGAGCCTGTTTTACCTACAGGAGGCTGGGTTAGGCAGATGGAGCCTGTATAAACTACCTCATTACTGGGATAGATGGACCTGGCAGGGAGGAACCACTGGGGAGGAGGAGGCTGTTATGGAGACAGATGGAGCCTGTTATCACAGGAGGAGGCAGGGAGGAACAGGAGAGGCAGGGAGGAACAGGCTGTTATGGAGACAGATGGAGCCTGTTCATTACAGGTTATAGGATGGACCTGGATAAACAGGCTGTTATGGAGACAGAGGAGCCTGTACCTCATTACAGGAGGATGGACCTGGAAACAGGCTGTTATGGAGACAGATGGAGCCTGTTCCTCTACAGGAGGATAGCATGGGAGGAACAGGCTGTTATGGAGACAGAGGAGCCTGTTCATTACATTACTGGGTTATAGATGGACCTGTTATAAACTACCTATTACTGGGTTATAGAGGACCTGTATAAACTCACCTACAGGATTACAGGGTTATGGATGGACAGAGGAGCCTGTACATTACAGGAGGATGGACAGGGAGGAACTAGGCTGTTATGGAGACAGAGGAGCCTGTTTATTACATTACAGGAGGAGGGAGGAACACCTACATTATGGAGTTATAGATGGACCTGTATAAACACCTACATTACTGGGATAGAGGAGCCTGGAACAGTACCTCATTAGGAGGCAGGGAGGAACAGGCTGTTATGGAGACAGAGGATGGCCTGTTCATTACAGGAGGAGGGTTAGGGAGGACAGGAGGGAGGAACAGGCTGTTATGGAGACAGAGGAGCCTGTTTAAACTACCTCATTACAGGAGGATGGACCTGGGAGGAACATTACTGGTTATAGATGGACCTGTATAAACTACCATTACTGGGTTATATGGAGACAGAGATGGCCTGTAAACTACCTACAGGAGGAGGATGGGAGGAACAGGCTACATTATGGAGACAGAGGAGCCTGTTCATTACAGGAGGAGGCAGGGAGGAACAGGCTGTTATGGAGACAGAGGAGCACTGTTCATTACAGGAGAGGCAGGGAGGAACAGGCTGTTATGGAGACAGAGGAGCCTGTTCATTACAGGAGGAGGCAGGGAGGAACAGGCTGTTATGGAGACAGATGGAGCCTGTTCATTACAGGAGGAGGCAGGGATAAACTAGGCTGTTATGGGTTACAGAGGACCTGTACCTACATTACAGGAGGAGGAGGCTGTTATATGGAGACTAGGAGTACCTCATTACTGGGTTATAGATGGACCTGTATAAACTACCTCTAGGAGGACAGGGAGGAACAGGAGGAGGCAGGGAGGAACAGGCTGTTATGGAGACAGATGGACCTGTTCATTACAGGAGGAGGCAGGGAGGAACAGGCTGTTATGGAGACAGAGGAGCATGTTCATTACAGGATATTACTGGTTTTGATGGGAGGAACAGGCTGTTATGGAGATAGATGGAGCCTGTACCTCATTAGGAGGTTATAGAGGACAGGGAGGAACAGGCTGTTATGGAGACAGAGGAGCCTGTTCATTACAGGTTATAGATGGACAGGGAGGAACAGGCTGTTATGGAGACAGAGGAGCCTGTTCATTACAGGAGGAGGCAGGGAGGAGGAGGCTGTTATGGGACAGAGGAGGACCTGGAACAGGAGGAGGAGGAGGGATAAACAGGCTGTTATGGAGACAGAGGAGCCTGTTTATTACAGCAGGAGGCAGGGAGGAACAGGCTGTTATGGAGACAGATGGAGCCTGTTCATTACAGGAGGAGGCAGATGGGAGGAACAGGAGGAGGCAGGGAGGAACAGGCTGTTATGGAGACAGAGGAGCCTGTTCATTACAGGAGGAGGCAGGGAGGAACAGGCTGTTATGGAGACAGAGGAGCCTGTTCCTCACAGGATAGATGGGCAGGGAGGAACAGGCTGGTATGGAGACAGAGGAGCCTGTATAAACTATTACAGGAGGATTACTGGGATGGACCTGTATAAACACCTACATTACTGGGTTACAGAGGACCTGCTGTTATTAACACCATTACAGGAGGAGGCAGGGAGGAACAGGCTGTTATGGAGACAGAGGAGCCTGTTCATTACAGGAGGAGGCAGGGAGGAACAGGCTGTTATGGAGACAGAGGAGCCTGTTCATTACAGGAGGAGGCAGGGAGGAACAGGCTGTTATGGAGACAGAGGAGCCTGTTCCTCACAGGAGGAGGCTGGGAGGAACAGGCTGTTATGGAGACAGAGGAGCCTGTTCATTACAGGAGGAGGCAGGGAGGAACAGGCTGTTATGGGGACAGATGGAGCCTGTTCCTTACAGGAGGTTATAGATGGGAGGAACAGGCTGTTACTGGGACAGAGGAGCCTGTTAAACAGCAGGAGGAGGCAGGGAGGAACAGGAGGAGGAGCCTGTTAAACAGGCTACATTACTGGGATAGATGGACCTGTAGGAACAGGAGGAGGCAGGGAGGAACAGGCTGTTATGGAGACAGAGGAGCCTGTTCATTACAGGAGGAGGCAGGGAGGAACAGGCTGTCATGGAGACAGAGGAGCCTGTTCATTACAGGAGGAGGCAGGGAGGAACAGGCTGTTATGGAGACAGAGGAGCCTGTTCATTACAGGAGGAGGCAGGGATAAACAGGCTGTTATGGAGACAGAGGAGCTTGTTCATTACAGGAGGAGGCAGGGAGGAACAGGCTGTTATGGAGACAGATGGAGCCTGTTCATTACAGGAGGATGGCCTGGAGGAACAGGCTGTTCCTGGAGACAGACTGGGTTATAGAGCCTGAGGAGGAGGCAGGGAGGAACAGGCTGTTATGGAGACAGAGGAGCCTGTTCATTACAGGAGGAGGCAGGGAGGAACAGGCTGTTATGGAGACAGAGGAGCACTGTTCCTCACAGGAGGAGGCAGGGAGGAACAGGCTGTTATGGAGACAGAGGAGCCTGTTCATTACAGGAGGAGGCAGGGAGGAACAGGCTGTTATGGGGACAGAGAAGCCTGTTCATTACAGGAGGAGGCAGGGAGGAACAGGCTGTTATGGAGACAGAGGAGCCTGTTCATTACAGGAGGAGGCAGATGGGGGAGGCTGAACAGAGGAGCCTGTTACCTACATTACAGGAGGATAGATGGCCGTTCCTCACAACTGAGGTTATAGATGGAGGAACAGGCTGTTATGGAGACAGAGGAGCCTGTTCATTACAGGAGGAGGCAGGGAGGAACAGGCTGTTATGGAGACAGAGGAGCCTGTTCATTACAGGAGGAGGCAGGGAGGAACAGGCTGTTATGGAGACAGAGGAGCCTGTTCATTACAGGAGGAGGCAGGGAGGAACAGGCTGTTATGGGGACAGAGGAGCCTGTTCATTACAGGAGGAGGCAGGGAGGAACAGGAGGAGGCAGGGAGGAACAGGCTGAAGTTCTCCCTCAAGGCCATTAGATGATCAGCTCTTTAGACCCACTGGTTATAACTGTATAAACTACCTACATTACTGGGTTATAGATGGACCTGTATTAACTACCTACATTACTGGGTTATAGATGGACCTGTATTAACTACCAACATTACTGGGTTATAGATGGACCTGTATTAACTACCAACATTACTGGGTTATAGATGGACCTGCATAAACTACCTAGTAACTCATTACTGGGTTATAGATGGACCTGTATAAACTACCTACATTACTGGTTATAGATGGACCTGTATTAACTACCTACATTACTGGGTTATAGATGGTCCTGTATAAACTACCTACATTACTGGGTTATAGATGGACCTGTATTAACTACCTACATTACTGGTTATAGATGGACCTGTATTAACTACCTACATTACTGGTTATAGATGGACCTGTATTAACTACCAACATTACTGGGTTATAGATGGACCTGTATAAACTACCTATATTACTGGGTTATAGATGGACCTGCATAAACTACCTAGTACCTCATTACTGGGTTATAGATGGACCTGTATAAACTACCTATATTACTGGGTTATAGATGGACCTGCATAAACTACCTAGTACCTCATTACTGGGTTATAGATGGACCTGTATAAACTACCTACATTACTGGGTTATAAATGTACCTGTATAAACTACCTACATTGCTGTTAAACCCTGGCCCTGTATAAACTACCTAACACCACATTACTGTTAAACCCTGGTCCTGTATAATCTACCTACATTAATGTTAAACTCTGGTCCTGTATAAACTACCTACATTACTGTTAAACCCTGGTCCTGTATAAACTACCTAAATTAATGTTAAACTCTGGTCCTGTATAAACTACCTACATTACTGTTAAACTCTGGTCCTGTATAAACTACCTACATTACTGTTAAACCCTGGTCCTGTATAAACTACCTACATTGCTGTTAAACCCTGGTCCTGTATAAACTACCTACATTACTGTTAAACCCTGGTCCTGTATAAACTACCTACATTACTGTTAAACCCTGGTCCTGTATAAACTACCTACATTACTGTTAAACCCTGGTCCTGTATAAACTACCTACATCACTGTTAAACCCTGGTCCTGTATAAACTACCTACATTACTGTTAAACCCTGGTCCTGTATAAACTACCTACATTACTGTTAAACCCTGGTCCTGTATAAACTACCTACATTGCTGTTAAACCCTGGTCCTGTATAAACTACCTACATTACTGTTAAACCCTGGTCCTGTATAAACTACCTACATTACTGTTAAACCCTGGTCCTGTATAAACTACCTACATTACTGTTAAACCCTGGTCCTGTATAAACTACCTACATTACTGTTAAACCCTGGTCCTGTATAAACTACCTACATTACTGTTAAACCCTGGTCCTGTATAAACTACCTACATTAATGTTAAACCCTGGACCTGTATAAACTACCTACATTACTGTTAAACCCTGGTCCTGTATAAACTACCTACATTACTGTTAAACCCTGGTCCTGTATAAACTACCTACATTACTGTTAAACCCTGGTCCTGTATAAACTACCTACATTACTGTTAAACCCTGGTCCTGTATAAACTACCTACATTACTGTTAAACCCTGGTCCTGTATAAACTACCTACATTACTGTTAAACCCTGGTCCTGTATAAACTACCTACATTACTGTTAAACCCTGGTCCTGTATAAACTACCTACATTACTGTTAAACCCTGGTCCTGTATAGACTCTAACACAGATCTCTGCTTCCACTCTGTGGCCGTTATTAAATGTACCAGGATCCGTTGCTTCCGTCAACCCTTCGTAACTCAGCAGACCCTCTCATCCAGAGCACCTTTGACTAGTGAGTGCCTATATTTTCTCACTGGTCCCACATGGGAATCGAACCCACAACCCTAGCGTTCCACACACCATTCTCTACCCACTAGGCCACATGTGACAGTAAAGGACACAAATCCTATTTATATTAATTTAATTTAATTTAACAGTCTACCTCGCTTATTCCACTTTTCTCAGTGTCTCAGTGACACTCCCCTCTCTCCTTCCCTCCTCACTCTCTCACTCTCATTCCCTCCTCTCTTTCATTCCCTTCTCTCTCATCCCTCCTCTCTCTCATTCCCTCCTCTCTCTCATCCTCCTCTCTCATCCTCCTCTCTCTCATTCCCTTCTCTCTCTCATCCCTCCTCTCTCTCATCCTCCTCTCTCATCCTCCTCTCTCATCCTCCTCTTTCTCATTCCCTTCTCTCTCATCCCTCCTCTCTCTCCTTCACCTCCTCTCTCTCACCCCCCTCTCTCTCATCCTCCTCTCTCATCCTCCTCTCTCTCATTCCCTTCTCTCTCTCATCCCTCCTCTCTCTCCTTCCCTCCTCTTCTCCATCCCTCCTTATCTCCTTCCCTCCTCTTTGCCTTCCCTCCTCTCTCTCCTTCACTGCTCTCTCCATTCCCCTCTTCCCCTTTCTTCTCCATCCCACTCTCTCTCTCTCCTCCCCTCCTTTTCTCTCTCCTTCCCTCCTCTATCTCCTTACCTTCTCCCCTCTTCTCCATCCCCTCTCTCTCCTTCCCTCCTCTTCTCCATCCCACTCTCTCTCCTCCCCTTCTTTTCTCCATTCTCCTCTCTCTCCTTCCCTCCTCTGCTCCCTCACTCCTCTCTTTCCTTCCCTCCTCTTCTCCATCCCACTCTCTCTCCTCCCCTTCTTTTCTCCATTCTCCTCTATCTCCTTCCCTCCCCTCCTCTTCTCCATCTCCTCTCTCTCCTTCCCCCTCTTCACCATCTCTGTCTCTCTCCTCCACTACTCTCCCCCCTCCCCACTCCTCAGCAGCAGATCCCTACTGCCCCCCACTCCCGAAGCTCCTCCCACACAGGGATTTTTTCTCCCCCTTCCCCCCCTTACCTCCTCAACAGCTTATCCCCCGGAATTCCTGAGAGCCAATAGGAGAGCCAGGTTGCAGAAGGGGATGACGAGGAAGACGGCCAAGAAGAGGGGCGATGAAGATGCAGTCTTTGTGTTCGAAGTGGGCCGTGGTGGCGAAGGAGGAGTAGCCAAGGGTGACCGACCAGATAACGACGGTCAAGGTGATCTGGTGGTGATCTGGGGCGGCAGGTAGCCTAGTGGTTAGAGCGTTGGGCCAGCAACCGAAATCCCTGAGCTGACAAGGTAAAAATCTGTCGTTCTACCCCTGAACAATGCTATGAGACTAGAAATTGAGCTCAGGTGCATCCTGTTTCCATTGATTATCCATGAGGTCGAAGGAATTGTCTGTAGAGCTCTGAGACAGGATTGTGTCGAGACACAGATCTGGGGAAGGGTACCAAAACATTTCTGCAGAATTGAAGATCCCCCAAGAACACAGGTGACTCTATCATTCATAAATGGAAGAAGTTTGAAACCACCAAGACTCTTCCTAGAGCTGCCCGCCCGGCCAAACTGAGCAATCGGGAGAGAAGGGCCTTGGTCAGGGAGGTGACCAAGAACCCGATGGTCACTCTGACAGAGCTCCAGAGTTCCTCTGTGGAGATGGGAGAACCTTCCAGAAGGGCAGCCATCTCTGCAGCACTCCACCAATCAGGTATTTATGGTAGAGTGGCCAGACGGAAGCCTCTCCCCAGTAAAAGGCACAACAGCCAGCTTGGAGTTTACCAAAAGGTACATAAAGACTCTCAGACCATGAGAAACCAGATTCTCTGGTCTGATGAAACCAAGATGGAACTCTTTGGCCTGAATGCTAAGAGGAAACCTGGCACCATCCCTACGGTGAAGCATGGTGGTGGCGGCAGCATCAAGCTGTGGGGATGTTTTTCAGCGGCAGGGACTGAGAGACTCGTCAGGATCGAGGGAAAGATGAATGGAGCAAAGTACAGAGAGATTCTTGATGAGAACCTGATACAGAGCTCTCAGGACCTCAGGCTGGTGTCGAAGGTTTAACTTCAACAGGACAACGACCTGTTTTTGCTTCGACATTGTGGAGAATTATGTGTAGATTGATGAGGGGGGAAAACTATGTAATCAATTTTATAATAAGGCTGTAACGTAAAACAAATGTGTAAAAGTCAAGGGGTCTGAATGTTTTCCTATGGCTCTGTATAGAGGGGGAGTGTCAGCATCAGCTCCATGTTCACTGGGGGTTCCCCTTGGCCTCTTATACTGACACAGACCATCAGTTATACTGGGAGACTTGATGATACAGCTGTATAGAGGGGGAGTGTCAGCATCAGCTCCATGTTCACTGGGGGATCCCCTTGGCCTCTTATACAGACACAGACCATCAGTTATACTGGGAGACTTGATGATACAGCTGTATAGAGGGGGAGTGTCAGCATCAGCTCCATGTTCACTGGGACTTCCCCTTGGCCTCTTATACAGACACAGACCATCAGTTATACTGGGAGACTTGATGATACAGCTGTATAGAGGGGGAGTGTCAGCATCAGCTCCATGTTCACTGGGACTTCCCCTTGGCCTCTTATACTGACACAGACCATCAGTTATACTGGGAGACTTGATGATACAGCTGTATAGAGGGGGAGTGTCAGCATCAGCTCCATGTTCACTGGGACTTCCCCTTGGCCTCTTATACAGACACACACCATCAGTTATACTGGGAGACTTGATGATACAGCTGTATAGAGGGGGAGTGTCAGCATCAGCTCCATGTTCACTGGGGGTTCCCCTTGGCCTCTTATACAGACACAGACCATCAGTTATACTGGGAGACCTGATGATACAGCTGTCTAGTCCATTTCAGACAGCAGTCCCAGGCAAGCTAATCATGGGGCTCCCGAATGGCGCAGCAGTCTAAGGCACTGCATCTCAGCGCTAGGGCCGTCACTACAGACCTGGTTTGATACCAGGCTGTATCACAACTGGCCGAGATTGGGAGTCCCATAGGGTGGCTCATAATTGGCTCGAGGTTGTCTGGGTTAGGTTTTGGTCGGGGTAGGCCGTCATTGTAAATAAGAATTTGTTCTTTAACTGACTTGCCTAGTTAGGTAAAGGTTAAGTAATGACCACTTGGTAAATAGATGTGGTATTCTATCCATTGATCTCCATCCCTCTGTTCCTCCATCTCCCTGTCCGATCTTCTATTACCTCACGTCTCTCTCTCTGTCTTCCTCCCTCTCCCTGTCTGATTCTATCTTTTATTTCCTCACGTCTCTCTTTCTCTCTGTTCCTCCCTCTCCCTGTCTGATTCTATCTTCTATTTCCGCACGTCTCTCTCTCTCTCTCTCTCTCTCTCTCTCTCTCTCTCTCTCTCTCTTCCTCCCTCTACCTGTCTGATTCTATCTTCTATTACCTCACATCTCTCTCTCTCTCTCTCTCTCTCTCTGTTCCTCCCTCTCCCTGTCTGATTCTATCTTCTATTTCCTTACGTCTCTCTATCTTTCTAACCATCCTCTTCCCCTCTTTCTCATGACCTCTCCTCCTCCATCCCTTCCCTTTCTCTCTACCTCTCTGTCTCCATACTGGACCAGGTTATATATGGTTTCTACTCTCGTCTCTGTCTCCATACAGGACCAGGTTATATATGGTTTCTACTCTGATCTCTGTCTCCATACAGGACCAGGTTATATATGGTTTCTACTCTGATCTCTGTCTCCATACAGGACCAGGTTATATATGGTTTCTACTCTCATCTCTGTCTCCATACAGGACCAGGTTATATATGGTTTCTACTCTCGTCTCTGTCTCCATACAGGACCAGGTTATATATGGTTTCTACTCTGATCTCTGTCTCCATACAGGACCAGGTTATATATGGTTTCTACTCTCGTCTCCATACAGGACCAGGTTATATATGGTTTCTACTCTGATCTCTGTCTCCATACTGGACCAGGTTATATATGGTTTCTACAGTGATCTCTGTCTCCATACAGGACCAGGTTATATATGGTTTCTACTCTCGTCTCTGTCTCCATACAGGACCAGGTTATATATGGTTTCTACTCTGATCTCTGTCTCCATACAAGACCAGGTTATATATGGTTTCTACAGTGATCTCTGTCTCCATACAGGACCAGGTTATTTATGGTTTCTACTCTCGTCTCTGTCTCCATACAAGACCAGGTTATATATGGTTTCTACAGTGATCTCTGTCTCCATACTGGACCAGGTTATATATGGTTTCTACTCTCGTCTCTGTCTCCATACAAGACCAGGTTATATATGGTTTCTACAGTGATCTCTGTCTCCATACTGGACCAGGTTATATATGGTTTCTACTCTCGTCTCTGTCTCCATACAGGACCAGGTTATATATGGTTTCTACTCTCGTCTCCAAACAGGACCTGGTTATATATAGTTTATACTCTCGTCTCTGTCTCCATACAGGACCAGGTTATATATGGTTTCTACTCTTGTCTCTGTCTCCATACAGGACCAAGTTATATATGGTTTCTACTCTCGTCTCTGTCTCCATACAGGACCAGGTTATATATGGTTTCTACTCTCGTCTCCATACAGGACCAGGTTATATATGGTTTCTACAGTGATCTCTGTCTCAGTAAACAACTGTTGGAGACTAACAGTAAACAACTGGTGGAGACTAACAGTGAAATGACAACGTAAACAACTGGTGTAGACTAACAGTGAACAACTGGTGGAGACTAACAGTAAACAACTGGTGGAGACTAACAGTAAACAACTGGTGTAGACTAACAGTGAACAACTGGTGGAGACTAACAGTAAACAACTGGTGTAGACTAACAGTGAACAACTGGTGGAGACTAACAGTAAACAACTGGTGGAGACTAACAGTAAACAACTGGTGGAGACTAACAGTAAACAACTAGTGGAGACTAACAGTAAACAACTGGTGGAGACTAACAGTAAACAACTGGTGGAGACTAACAGTAAACAACTGGTGGAGACTAACAGTAAACAACTGGTGGAGACTAACAGTAAACAACTGGTGGAGACTAACAGTGAAATGCCAACTTACAGGTCCGTCCCAACAACACAGAGAGATAGAAAATAGAGACATAATAGAAAAGTTACACAAGTAATAATAGATACATGATGAGTAATGATGTCTATACATGTCTACGGCTGGGATTCAATCTGAAGGCAGGTTGAAGGTACTGCTGCTTTTAAAAGGCAATTTCCGATTTAGCCCACATATGCAGTGGTTACCGTGAAAGGGAACATTGTCCTTAAAAGCCTCAGTAGCCTCCCTGCAACCAGCAAACCGTTTGAATCCGGGTAGAAGTGAAAATCGGACTTTTGGAAGTCTGGTTTTATAGTCCGATCCACCTGTCTCAGTCGGGTTCCACTCAGTCAGTTACATGTAACAACCACACAGTGGCAGTACTACACATGTTATTGTGCGTTGTGTAAAAGAGTACACTTCAACAGTGGTTCTCATTTCTGGGACGCCCTGAACTCGCCTAGCCCTGAACTCGCCTAGCCCCGAACTAGCCTAGCCCCGAACTAGCCTAGCCCTGAACGAGCCTAGCCCTGAACTAGCCTAGCCCTGAACTCGCCTAGCCCTGAACGAGCCTAGCCCTGAACTAGCCTAGCCCTGAACGAGCCTAGCCCTGAACGAGCCTAGCCCCGAACTCGCCTAGCCTAGCTCAGTGCAACAGTGTTGCCATTGTTTATAATAATTGTTCTTTATAATGTCGACTAATATCACATACTCACAAACTAAAAATATATGTGTGTATATTATACAATCAGTTGGTGAGAGAAAGAGCCTCAGACCTCCCATTCATTTGTCCATGTCTCCTGTATATGTTCACTTGGTTCAAACAAAAACAGACCAATGATTGGTTGACAATAGAGAATCCCACAATGCAGGCGATGGCTGCAGGATAAAGCCCTTTAGCCTGCGTTTAGCAGGTACTGAAGTATTACACACATTCAATACACAGCAGGGTGTAGGAATGAAACTTCCAACCTTGGTGTTGATAGAACCATACAGTATCAGAGAAAGAGAGAGAGAGAGAGGGAGAGGAAAGAGAGAGAGAGAAAGAGAGAGAGTGACAGAGAGAGGAAAGAAAAAGAGAGAGAGAGAGAGAAAGAGTGAGAGAGAGAGTGAGAGAGTGAGAGTGAGAGTGAGAGAGAAGGGATAGAGAGAGAGAGAGAGGGGAAAGAGAGAGAGAGAGAGAGAGAGAGAGAGAGAGAGAGAGAGAGAGAGAGGAAAGAGAGAGAGTGAGTGAGAGAGGTGAGTGAGTGAGTGAGTGAGTGAGTGAGTGAGTGAGTGAGTGAGTGAGTGAGTGAGTGAGTGAGTGAGTGAGTGAGAGAGAGAGAGAGAGAGAGAAAGAGAGGGCAGGAGAGGAAAAGAGACAGGGAAGGAAAGAGATGAAGGAGAGGAGAGTGAGGGCAGAAAAGGAGAGAGAGAGAGAGAGAGAGAGAGAGAGAGAGAGAGAGAGAGAGGGAGTCCATGCAGTACTACAATCAACAGAATCATCATAACATGGTTGTGAAGGGACTGCTGCCTGTGTCCCAAATGGCACCCTATTCCCTATGGGCCCTCTGGTCAAAAGTAGTGAAGGGGGAGGGGTGATGATGACACCAAACAGGAAGTACAGGCTAGACTCCTCACCATTACTACTTCCTTAAAACGTGACTACAGTGTGAAGTCCATGGTGAGAGATGGGGTGAGAGAGGGAGAGAGAGAGAGAGGGAGAGGGAGAGACACAGAGAGAGAGACAGAGAGAGAGAGAGAGAGAGAGAGAGAGAGAGGGACAGAGAGGGAGAGAGAGGGCAAGAGAGAGGGCGAGAGAGAGCGAGAGAGAGAGAGGGCAGGAGAGGAGAGAGAGAGAGGGACAGAGAGGGAGAGAGAGGGGGAGAGAGGGGGAGAGAGGGCGAGAGAGAGAGAGAGAGAGAGAGAGAGAGAGAGAGAAAGAGAGAGAGGGCAGGAGAGGAGAGAGAGAGAGAGAGAGAGAGGGACAGAGAGGGAGGGAGAGGGGGAGAGTGAGGGCGAGAGAGAGAGAGAAGAGAGAGAGAGAGAGAGAGAGAGAGAGGGACAGAGAGGGAGGGAGAGGGGGAGAGTGAGGGCGAGAGAGAGAGAGGGAGAGGGGGAGAGTGAGGGCGAGAGAGAGAGAGAGAAAGAGAGAGAGAGAGAGAGAGAGAGAGAGAGAGAGAGAGAGAGGAACACAGACAGAGATGACAGAAAGTGACAGAGGTGAGTTGGAAGAGAATTGAGAAAAGAGATGGGAGAAAGAGGGAGAGGGAGGAATAGAGCAAGAGCAACATAATCTGCCACAGACCACACGCACGCAAACACGCACACACAGATATCAGGAAGTAGTCTGTTCCGTGCTGACTGTGCAGGGTGCTGTCTTGTATGTAAGCAGAAGAGTGTGCAGCGTACGTCAGTGTGTGTGTCTGCCGACAACAGGTTGCAAGTATGACCCTCTCACCTCAAATCTAAGGATCTCTCACCCCACTGGACAGACACATGGACACACAGCTACACGGACCAACACCATGGGCTCAAGATTAAAGTAAGTCTAACAGCTCTCGATTTTCTCTCAATCTCTCTCCTCTCTATTATTGCGGCTTCTATCACTTCCTCTCTCTCGGCTGCACAGGAAGCAGGTTTGCACAGTTGCCGGCGGTAACACTGTTGCCGACGGCAATGTGATGGTACTAGTAGCCGTATTCAAAGAAGAATCAAGGCCTCATTTGTATTCTTCCACTACTTATTCTCGGTTGACCTGAACACGTTCTCCTTCCGCAGGTTGTTATGAATACCAAACACTGAATACTACTGTCTTTAAAGTTGATCATTCATTTCTACTTTTAAAGTTGCTACTTTTCATTGTCAGTTATCTGGTAGTAGAGACAGGATAGAGGCCTCTACATGACACAACCAGACTGTCAGTCCACAGCCCTGGTCCGTCCTCCTATGTTCCCTGTACATATTACTGGTGAGGTGGGATGTTCTCGTTGTGATTTTACATTTCAGCAGGCACTCTTATCCAGAATGACTTACAGGAGCCATTAGGGTTAAGTGACTTGCTCATGGGCACGTCGTCAGATCTTTATAGCTTGTCAGCTCGGGGATTCAAACCAGTGACCTTTCGGTTACGGGGCCCAACGCTCTTAACCACCAGGCTACCTACCACCTAGATGTGTTCTGCTCTTGTTCCTACTGTGATGTGTTCTGTTCCTACTGTGATGTGTTCTGTTCTGTTCCTACTGTGATGTGTTCTGTTCTGTTCCTACTGTGATGTGTTCTGTTCTTGTTCCTACTGTGATGTGTTCTGTTCTTGTTCCTACTGTGATGTGTTCTGTTCTTGTTCCTACTGTGATGTGTTCTGTTCTTGTTCCTACTGTGATGTGTTCTGTTCTTGTTCTTACTGTGATGTGTTCTGTTCTTGTTCCTACTGTGATGTGTTCTGTTCTGTTCCTACTGTGATGTGTTCTGTTCTTGTTCCTATTGTGATGTGTTCTGTTCTGTTCCTACTGTGATGTGTTCTGTTCTGTTCCTACTGTGATGTGTTCTGTTCTTGTTCCTATTGTGATGTGTTCTTTTCCTACTGTGATGTGTTCTGTTCTTGTTCCTACTGTGATGTGTTCTGTTCTTGTTCCTACTGTGATGTGTTCTTTTCCTACTGTGATGTGTTCTGTTCTGTTCCTGCTGTGATGTGTTCTGTTCTTATTCCTACTGTGATGTGTTCTGTTCTGTTCCTACTGTGATGTGTTCTGTTCTGTTCCTACTGTGATGTGTTCTGTTCTTGTTCCTATTGTGATGTGTTCTTTTCCTACTGTGATGTGTTCTGTTCTTGTTCCTACTGTGATGTGTTCTGTTCTTGTTCCTACTGTGATGTGTTCTTTTCCTACTGTGATGTGTTCTGTTCTTATTCCTACTGTGATGTGTTCTGTTCTTGTTCCTACTGTGATGTGTTCTGTTCTTGTTCTTACTGTGATGTGTTCTGTTCTTGTTCCTGCTGTGATGTGTTCTGTTCTGTTCCTACTGTGATGTGTTCTGTTCTGTTCCTACTGTGGTGTGTTCTTGTTCCTACTGTGGTGTGTTCTGTTCTGTTCCTGCTGTGATGTGTTCTGTTCTGTTCCTACTGTGATGTGTTCTGTTCTTGTTCCTACTGTGATGTGTTCTGTTCTTGTTCATACTGTGATGTGTTCTGTTCTGTTCCTGCTGTGATGTGTTCTGTTCTGTTCCTACTGTGATGTGTTCTGTTCTTGTTCCTACTGTGATGTGTTCTGTTCTGTTCCTACTGTGATGTGTTCTGTTCTGTTCCTACTGTGATGTGTTCTGTTCTTGTTCCTACTGTGATGTGTTCTGTTCTGTTCCTACTGTGATGTGTTCTGTTCTGTTCCTACTGTGATGTGTTCTGTTCTTGTTCCTACTGTGATGTGTTCTGTTCTGTTCCTACTGTGATGTGTTCTGTTCTTGTTCCTGCTGTGATGTGTTCTGTTCTTGTTCCTACTGTGATGTGTTCTGTTCTTGTTCCTACTGTGATGTGTTCTGTTCTTGTTCCTACTGTGATGTGTTCTGTTCTGTTCCTGCTGTGATGTGTTCTGTTCTGTTCCTACTGTGATGTGTTCTGTTCTTGTTCCTGCTGTGATGTGTTCTGTTCTGTTCCTACTGTGATGTGTTCTGTTCTTGTTCCTGCTGTGATGTGTTCTGTTCTTGTTCCTGCTGTGATGTGTTCTGTTCCTGCTGTGATGTGTTCTGTTCTGTTCCTACTGTGATGTGTTCTGTTCTGTTCCTACTGTGATGTGTTCTGTTCTTGTTCCTACTGTGATGTGTTCTGTTCTTGTTCCTACTGTGATGTATTCTGTTCTTGTTCCTACTTTGATGTGTTCTGTTCTTGGAGAGGGAGAGGGAGAGGGAGAGGGAGAGGGAGAGGGAGAGGGAGGGAGGGAGAGGGAGAGAGAGAGAGAGAGACTGTGAAGGAATCCTAGTCCCGTATTCATAAAGCATCTCAGAATAGGAGTGCTGATCTGGGATCAGGACCCCCTCTTGTTCATTATGATCTAAAAGGAAAAAAAATAATTGTAGATCAGCTCTCTTACTCTGAATCACTTTATGAATACAGGCCTTGGAGCAGTGACAGCCTGAGACGATTATGAGGGCATATAACGTCATGTCAGTATACTAGAACCATATGGCTGTAAACAGTATATGCTTTAACACAGTGATTCCCACAGCCTCTCCTCCATTATCAGAGTAAATCCCCAACCTCTCATCCATTATCAGTGATTCCCACAGCCTCTCCTCCATTATCAGAGTAAATCCCCAACATCTCATCCATTATCAGTGATTCCCACAGCCTCTCCTCCATTATCAGAGTAAATCCCCAAACTCTCATCCATTATCAGTGATTCCCACAGCCTCTCCTCCATTATCAGAGTAAATCCCCAACCTCTCATCCATTATCAGTGATTCCCACAGCCTCTCCTCCATTATCAGAGTAAATATCCAACCTCTCATCCATTATCAGTGATTCCCCAGCCTCGCCTCCATTATCAGAGTAAATCCCCAACCGCCACTCCATTATCAGTGATTCCCCCAGCCTCTCCTCCATTATCAGAGTAAATATCCAACCTCTCATCCATTATCAGTGATTCCCCAGCTTCTCCTCCATTATCAGAGTAAATCCCCAACCGCCACTCCATTATCAGTGATTCCCCCAGCCTCTCCTCCATTATCAGAGTAAATATCCAACATCTCATCCATTATCGGTGATTCCCCAGCTTCTCCTCCATTATCAGAGTAAATCCCCAACCTCTCCTCCATTATCAGTGATTCCCCCAGCCTCTCCTCCATTATCAGAGTAAATCCACAACCTCTCATCCATTATCAGTGATTCCCCAGCCTCTCCTCCATTATCAGAGTAAATACCCCACCTCTCATCCATTATCAGTGATTCCCCCAGCCTCTCCTCCATTATCAGAGTAAATACCCCACCTCTCATCCATTTTCAGTGATTCCCCAACCTTTCCTCTATTATCAGAGTAAATACCCCACCTCTCATCCATTATCAGTGATTCCCCAACCTCTCCTCTAGTATCACAGTGATTCCCCAACCTCTCCTCCATTATCAGTGATTCCCCCAGCCTCTCCTCCATTACCAGAGTAAATCCCCAACCTCTCCTCTAGTATCACAGTGACTCCCCAACCTCTCCTCCAGTATCACAGTGATTCCCCAACCTCTCCTCTAGTATCACAGTGATTCCCCAACCTCTCCTCTAGTATTACAGTGATTCCCAAACCTCTCCTCTAGTATCACAGTGATTCTCCAACCTCTCCTCTAGTATCACAGTGATTCCCCAACCTCTCCTCTAGTATTACAGTGATTCCCCAACCTCTCCTCTAGTATCACAGTGATTCCCAACCTCTCCTCCGTTATCACAGTGATTCTCCAACCTCTCCTCTAGTATCACAGTGATTCCCCAACCTCTCCTCTAGTATCACAGTGATTCCCCAACCTCTCCTCTGTTATCACAGTGATTCTCCAACCTCTCCTCTAGTATCACAGTGATTCCCCAACCTCTCCTCTAGTATGACAGTGATTCCCCAACCTCTCCTTCAGTATCACAGTGATTCCCCAACCTCTACTCTAGTATCACAGTGATTCCCCAACCTCTCCTCTAGTATCACAGTGATTCCCCAACCTCTCCTCTGTTATCACAGTGATTCCCCAACCTCTCCTCCATTATCACAGGGATTCCCCAACCTCTCCTCTAGTATCACAGGGATTCCCCAACCTCTCCTCTAGTATCACAGTGATTCCCCAAACTCACCTCTAGTATGACAGGGATTCCCCAACCTCTACCTCCAGTATCACAGTGATTTTACAACCTCTCCTCTAGTATCACAGTGACTCCCCAACCTCACCTCTAGTATCACAGTGATTCCCCAACCTCTCCTCTAGTATCACAGTGATTCCCCAACCTCTCCTTCAGTATCACAGTGATTCACCAAACTCTACTCTGTTATCACAGTGATACCCCCAACCTCTCCTCCATTATCGCAGGGATTCCCCCAACCTCTACTCCGTTATCACATTGATTCCCGCAACCTCTCCTCCATTATCGCAGGGATTCCCCAACATATCCTCTAGTATCACATTGATTCCCGCAACCTCTCCTCCATTATCGCAGGGATTCCCCAACCTCTACTCCAGTATCACAGTGATTCCCCAACCTCTCCTTCAGTATCACAGTGATTCCCCAACCTCTACTCTGTTATCACAGTGATTCCCCAACCTCTCCTTCAGTATCACAGTGATACCCCCAACCTCTCCTCCATTATCGCAGGGATTCCCCCAACCTCTACTCCGTTATCACATTGATACCCCCAACCTCTCCTCCATTATCGCAGGGATTCCCCCAACCTCTACTCCGTTATCACATTGATTCCCGCAACCTCTCCTCCATTATCGCAGGGATTCCCCAACCTCTCCTCTAGTATCACATTGATTCCCGCAACCTCTCCTCCAGTATCACAGGGATTCCCCAACCACTCATCCAGTATCACAGTGATTCCCCAACCTCTCCTTCAGTATCACAGTGATTCCCCAACCTCTACTCTGTTATCACAGTGATACCCCCAAACTCTCCTCCATTATCGCAGGGATTCCCCCAAACTTTACTCCGTTATCACATTGATTCCTGCAACCTCTCCTCCATTATCGCAGGGATTCCCCAACCTCTCCTCCATTATCGCAGGGATTCCCCCACCCTCTACTCCGTTATCACATTGATTCCCGCAACCTCTCCTCCATTATCGCAGGGATTCCCCAACCTCTCCTCTAGTATCACATTGATTCCCGCAACCTCTCCTCCATTATTGCAGGGATTCCCAACCTCTACTCCGTTATCACATTGATTCCCGCAACCTCTCCTCCATTATCGCAGGGATTCCCCAATCTCTCCTCCATTATCGCAGGGATTCCCCCAACCTCTACTCCGTTATCACATTGATTCCCGCAACCTCTCCTCCATTTTCGCAGGGATTCCCCAACCTCTCCTCTAAAATCACATTGATTCCCCAACCTCTACTCCAGTATCACAGTGATTCCCCAACCTCTCCTTCAGTATCACAGTGATTCCCCAACCTCTACACTGTTATCACAGTGATACCCCCAACCTCTCCTCCATTATCGCAGGGATTCCCCCAACCTCTACTCCGTTATCACATTGATTCCCGCAACCTCTCCTCCATTTTCGCAGGGATTCCCCAACCTCTCCTCTAGAATCACATTGATTCCCGGAACCTCTCCTCCATTATCGCAGGGATTCCCCAACCTCTACTCCGTTATCACATTGATTCCCGCAACCTCTCCTCCATTATCGCAGGGATTCCCCAACCTCTCCTCCATTATCGCAGGGATTCCCCAACCGCTCATCCAGTATCACAGTGATTCCCCAACCTCTCCTTCAGTATCACAGTGATTCCCCAACCTCTACTCTGTTATCACAGTGATACCCCCAACCTCTCCTCCATTATCGGAGGGATTCCCCCAACCTTTACTCCGTTATCACATTGATTCCCGCAACCTCTCCTCCATTATCGCAGGGATTCCCCAATCTCTCCTCCATTATCGCAGGGATTCCCCAACCTCTACTCCAGTATCACAGTGATTCCCCAACCTCTCCTTCAGTATCACAGTGATTCCCCAACCTCTACTCTGTTATCACAGTGATACCCCCAACCTCTCCTCCATTATCGCAGGGATTCCCCCAACCTCTACTCCGTTATCACATTGATTCCCGCAACCTCTCCTCCATTTTCGCAGGGATTCCCCAACCTCTCCTCTAGAATCACATTGATTCCCGCAACCTCTCCTCCATTATCGCAGGGATTCCCCAACCTCTCCTCCATTATCGCAGGGATTCCCCAACCACTCATCTAGTATCACAGTGATTCCCCAACCTCTCCTTCAGTATCACAGTGATTCCCCAACCTCTACTCTGTTATCACAGTGATACCCCCAACCTCTCCTCCATTATCGCAGGGATTCCCCCAACCTTTACTCCGTTATCACATTGATTCCCGCAACCTCTCCTCCATTATCGCAGGGATTCCCCAACCTCTCCTCCATTATCGCAGGGATTCCCCCACCCTCTACTCCGTTATCACATTGATTCCCGCAACCTCTCCTCCATTATCGCAGGGATTCCCCAACCTCTCCTCTAGTATCACATTGATTCCCGCAACCTCTCCTCCATTATTGCAGGGATTCCCAACCTCTACTCCGTTATCACATTGATTCCCGCAACCTCTCCTCCATTATCGCAGGGATTCCCCAATCTCTCCTCCATTATCGCAGGGATTCCCCAACCTCTACTCCAGTATCACAGTGATTCCCCAACCTCTCCTTCAGTATCACAGTGATTCCCCAACCTCTATTCTGTTATCACAGTGATACCCCCAACCTCTCCTCCATTATCGCAGGGATTCCCCCAACCTCTACTCCGTTATCACATTGATTCCCGCAACCTCTCCTCCATTATCGCAGGGATTCCCCAACCTCTCCTCCATTATCGCAGGGATTCCCCAACCTCTACTCCAGTATCACAGGGATTGCCCAACCACTCATCCAGTATCACAGTGATTCCCCAACCTCTCCTTCAGTATCACAGTGATTCCCCAACCTCTACTCTGTTATCACAGTGATACCCCCAACCTCTCCTCCATTATCGCAGGGATTCCCCCAACCTCTACTCCGTTATCACATTGATTCCCACAACCTCTCCTCCATTATCGCAGGGATTCCCCAACCTCTCCTCCATTATCACAGGGATTCCCCAACATCTCCTCTAGTATCACATTGATTCCCCCAACCTCTCCTCCATTATCGCAGGGATTCCCCAACCTCTCCTCCAGTCTCCCCAGCCAGTCCACTTCCTTGATGTATTCCATAACTACAGCTTATCAAGCCCCTCATTAGTTAACTAAGCTGGCTTAGTTGTGGAGTACTGGAGGACAGGTACTGGAGGAGAGGTACTGGAGGAGAGGTACTGGAGGAGAGGTACTGGAGGTTAGGTACTGGAGGTTAGGTACTGGAGGTTAGGTACTGGAGGAGAGGTACTGGAGGACAGGTACTGGAGGACAGGTACTGGAGGTTAGGTACTGGAGGTTAGGTACTGGAGGAGAGGTATTGGAGGAGAGGTACTGGAGGTTAGGTACTGGAGGTTAGGTACTGGAGGACAGGTACTGGAGGAGAGGTACTGGAGGTTAGGTACTGGAGGTTAGGTACTGGAGGTTAGGTACTGGAGGTTAGGTACTGGAGGTTAGGTACTGGAGGACAGGTACTGGAGGACAGGTACTGGAGGAGAGGTACTGGAGGAGAGGTACTGGAGGTTAGGTACTGGAGATTAGGTACTGGAGGAGAGGTACTGGAGGAGAGGTCCTGGAGGTTAGGTACTGGAGGACAGGTACTGGAGGTTAGGTACTGGAGAAGAGGTACTGGAGGTTAGGTACTGGAGGACAGGTACAGGAGGAGAGGTACAGGAGGAGAGGTACTGGAGGAGTGGTACAGGAGGAGAGGTACAGGAGGAGAGGTACAGGAGGAGAGGTACAGGAGGAGAGGTACTGGAGGAGAGGTACTGGAGGAGAGGTACAGGAGGAGAGGTACTGGAGGAGAGGTACAGGAGGAGAGGTACTGGAGGTTAGGTACAGGAGGAGAGGTACAGGAGGAGAGGTACTGGAGGAGAGGTACAGGAGGAGAGGTACAGGAGGAGAGGTACTGGAGGAGAGGTACTGGAGGAGAGGTACAGGAGGAGAGGTACTGGAGGAGAGGTACAGGAGGAGAGGTACAGGAGGAGAGGTACTGGAGGAGAGGTACTGGAGGAGAGGTACAGGAGGAGAGGTACTGGAGGAGAGGTACAGGAGGAGAGGTACTGGAGGAGAGGTACAGGAGGAGAGGTACTGGAAGAGAGGTACTGGAGGAGAGGTACTGGAGGTTAGGTACTGGAGGACAGGTACAGGAGGAGAGGTACAGGAGGAGAGGTACTGGAGGAGAGGTACAGGAGGAGAGGTACAGGAGGAGAGGTACAGGAGGAGAGGTACTGGAGGAGAGGTACTGGAGGAGAGGTACAGGAGGAGAGGTACTGGAGGAGAGGTACAGGAGGAGAGGTACAGGAGGAGAGGTACAGGAGGAGAGGTACTGGAAGAGAGGTACTGGAGGACAGGTACTGGGGGAGAGGTAGTGGAGGAGAGGTACTGGAGGAGAGGTACAGGAGGAGAGGTACTGGAGGAGAGGTACTGGAGGAGAGGTACAGGAGGAGAGGTACTGGAGGAGAGGTACTGGAGGAGAGGTACTGGAGGAGAGGTACTGGAGGAGAGGTACTGGAGGAGAGGTACGGGAAACACTTCTCTGTCACTACTGTTAATGTCAAGGTGTTGTGTGTTTCTTCAGAGAAAACCCTGACAGCACCTTCTACTGGTTCTTTGAAGCATCTTGTCCAATCGCAAATGACAAAGGTGAGTTTTTGGACACATACACACGGACACGTATGTATAAACAGGCACAGATGCAAATGCACACAGGAGCGCGCACACACACACACACACACACACACACACACACACA
>NW_027016539.1:307500-330000 GCF_036934945.1 Oncorhynchus masou masou
CTATAACCTGGTTTGGGTTAACACCTATAACCTATAACCTGGTCTGGATTAACACCTAAAACCTGGTCTGGATTAACACCTAGAACCTAAAACCTGGTCTGGATTAACAACTATAACATATAACCTGGTCTGGATTAACACCTATAACCTATAATTTAGTCTGGACTAACACCTATAACCTGGTCTGGATTAACACCTATAACCTATAACCTGGTCTGGACTAACACCTATAACCTGGTCTGGACTAACACCTATAACCTGGTTTGGATTAACACCTATAACCTACAACCTGGTCTGGATTAACACCTATAACCTGGTCTGGATTAACACCTATAACCTATAACTTGGTTTGGGTTAACACCTATAACCTATAACCTGGTCTGGATTAATAACTATAACCTAAAACCTGGTCTGGATTAACACCTATAACCTGGTCTGGATTAACACCTATAACCTGGTTTGGATTAACACCTATAACCTACAACCTGGTCTGGATTAACACCTATAACCTATAGCCTGGTCTGGATTAACACCTAGAACCTAAAACCTGGTTTGGGTTAACACCTATAACCTATAGCCTGGTCTGGATTAACACCTATAACCTACAACCTGATTTGGGTTAACACCTATAACCTATAGCCTGGTCTGGATTAACACCTATAACCTACAACCTGGTTTGGATTAACACATATAACCTATAACCTGGTCTGGATTAACACCTATAACCTGGTCTGGATTAACACCTATAACCTATAACCTGGTTTGGATTAACACCTATAACCTATAACCTGGTCTGGATTAACACCTATAACCTGGTCTGGATTAACACCTATAACCTATAACCTGGTCTGGGTTAACACCTATAACCTGGTCTGGATTAACACCTATAACCTGGTCTGGATTAACACCTATAACCTGGTCTGGATTAACACCTATAACCTATAACCTGGTCTGGATTAACACCTATAACCTATAACCTGGTCTGGATTAACACCTATAACCTATAACCTGGTCTGGATTAACACCTATAACCTGGTCTGGATTAACACCTATAACCTGGTCTGGATTAACACCTATAACCTATAACCTGGTCTGGATTAACACCTATAACCTGGTCTGGATTAACACCTAGAACCTAAAACCTGGTCTGGATTAACACCTATAACCTGGTCTGGATTAACACCTAGAACCTAAAACCTGGTCTGGGTTAACACCTATAACCTATAACCTGGTTTGGATTAACACCTATAACCTATAACCTGGTTTGGATTAACACCTATAACCTGGTTTGGATTAACACCTATAACCTGATCTGGATTAACACCTAGAACCTAAAACCTGGTCTGGATTAACACCTATAACCTGGTCTGGATTAACACCTAGAACCTAAAACCTGGTCTGGGTTAACACCTATAACCTATAACCTGGTTTGGATTAACACCTATAACCTATAACCTGGTTTGGATTAACACCTATAACCTGGTTTGGATTAACACCTATAACCTGATCTGGATTAACACCTAGAACCTATAACCTGGTCTGGGTTAACACCTATAACCTGGTCTGGATTAACACCTATAGCCTATAACCTGATCTACTACTAAACCAAGACATAGTTAACACCTAAAACTAGACTAATTAAAGATGTAAATCACCGGGACACTCGGTGACCCCTGGTTCTCTCAGATCATCTCAGAAGCAGACCTGATAACAGGATCATGATGGGTCTACCAGTACTAACATTCACCCAGATGTTGTTCTTTCTGACTGGGACTGCACCTCAAATGGCATCCTATTCCCTGCATAGAGCCCTGTGCGCCATGGTCAAAAATAGTGCACTTCTGGAATAGGGTGCCATTTGGGATGGAAACTAACTGCTACTTGTTCCCTTCTTCCCCAGGTCCCGTACTTCATCGCTCCAGACCCCAGAGGACTCCCTTCCATCCCTGAGAGTGTGAGTCTGCTGTCACTGTAAAACCCTAACCCTGACCCTGACCCTAACCCTGATCCTGACCCTAACCCTGACCCTAACCTTGACCCTGACCCTAACCCTGATCCTGACCCTAACCCTGATCATGACCCTAACCCTGACCCTGATCCTGATCCTAACCCTGACCCTGACACTAACTGATCCTGACCCTGACCCTGACCCTAACCCTGACCCTAACCCTGATCCTGAACCTAACCCTGACCCTGACACTAACTGATCCTGACCCTGACCCTAACCCTGACCCTGACCCTAACCCTAACCCTGACCCTAACCCTGATCCTGAACCTAACCCTGACCCTGACACTAACTGATCCTGACCCTGACCCTAACCCTGACCCTGACCCTAACCCTAACCCTGACCCTAACCCTGATCCTGAACCTAACCCTGACCCTGACACTAACTGAACCTGATCCTAACCCTAACCCTGACCCTAACCCTGACCCTGACACTAACTTATCCTGACCCTAACCCTGACCCGATCCGAACCCTAACCCTGACCCTGACCCTAACCCTGACCCTAACCCTGACCCTGACCCTGACCCTGATCCTGACCCTAACCCTGATCCTGAACCTAACCCTGACCCTGACACTAACTGATCCTGACCCTGACCCTAACCCTGACCCTGACCCTAACCCTAACCCTGACCCTAACCCTGATCCTGAACCTAACCCTGACCCTGACACTAACTGAACCCGATCCCAACCCTAACCCTAACCCTGACCCTGAACCTAACCCTGATCCTGACCCTAACCCTGACCCTAACCCTGACCCTGAACCTAACCCTGATCCTGACCCTGACCCTAACCCTGATCCTGAACCTAACCCTAACCCTGACCCTAACCCTGACCCTAACCCTGACCCTGACCCTGACACTAACTGATCCTGATCCTAACCCTGAACCTGATCCTGAACCTAACCCTAACCCTGACCCTAACCCTGATCCTGACCCTGACCCTAACCCTGACCCTGAACCTAACCCTGATCCTGACCCTAACCCTGACCCTAACCCTGACCCTGACCCTAACCCTGACCCTAACCCTGACCCTAACCCTGACCCTAACCCTGACCCTAACCCTGACCCTAACCCTGACCCTAACCCTGACTCTAACCCTGACCCGATCCCAACCCTAACCCTAACCCTGAACCTAACCCTGATCCTGACCCTGACCCTAACCCTGACCCTGACCCTAACCCTGACCCTGACCCTAACCCTGACCCTGACCCTAACCCTGACCCTAACCCTAACACTGACCCTGACCCTAACCCTGACCCTGACCCTAACCCTGACCCTGACCCTAACCCTGACCCTAACCCTAACCCTGACCCTGACCCTGACCCTGACCCTAACCCTGACCCTGACCCTGACCCTGACCCTAACCCTAACACTGACCCTGACCCCAGAGGGCTCCCCTCCATCCCTGACAGTGTTAGTCGGCTGTCACTATAATACACTGTTGTAATCATCTACGTGTCAAACTCATTCCATGGAGGGCAGAGTGTCTGCTGTTCATTTCTCCTACCTTGAACTTGATTGATGAAGTAAGGTCCTTAATTAGTAAGAGACTCCCCCCACCTGCTTGTCTAGGTCTTAATTGAAAGGAAAAACCATAATCCAGCAGACACGAGGCCCTCCATGGAATGAGTTTGATCTCCAGTGTATCTGAACCCGAATGCTACTGCTGTTGGTACATTGATAATAGCGTTTGGTTCTAAGTTCTGCTATAAATTCAAGTCAAACACATAAGAAAGATTAATGCTATTTTATTCTCCACACTGGGTCGTACAGCCACTAGATGTATTCACCACACTGGGTCATACAGATGTATTCACCACACTGGGTCGTACAGATGTTAGATGTATTCACCACACTGGGTCGTACAGATGTATTCACCACACTGGGTCGTACAGATGTTAGATGTATTCACCACACTGGGTCGTACAGATGTATTCACCACACTGGGTCGTACAGATGTATTCACCACACTGGGTCGTACAGATGTTAGATGTATTCACCACACTGGGTCATACAGATGTATTCACCACACTGGGTCGTATAGATGTATTCACCACACTGGGTCGTACAGATGTATTCACCACGCTGGGTCGTACAGATGTATTCACCACACTGGGTCGTACAGATGTTAGATGTATTCACCACACTGGGTCATACAGATGTATTCACCACACTGGGTCGTATAGATGTATTCACCACACTGGGTCGTACAGATGTATTCACCACACTGGGTCGTACAGATGTTAGATGTAGTCACCACACTGGGTCATACAGATGTCCGATGTATTCACCACACTGGGTCGTACAGATGTTAGATGTATTCACCACACTGGGTCATACAGATGTATTCACCACACTGGGTCGTACAGATGTCCGATGTATTCACCACACTGGGTCGTACAGATGTCCGATGTATTCACCACACTGGGTCGTACAGATGTCCGATGTATTCACCACACTGGGTCGTACAGATGTCCGATGTATTCACCACACTGGGTCATACAGATGTATTCACCACACTAGGTTGTACAGATGTTAGATGTATTCACCACACTGGGTCGTACAGATGTATTCACCACACTGGGTCGTACAGATGTATTCACCACACTGGGTTGTACAGATGTTAGATGTATTCACCACACTGGGTCGTACAGATGTTAGATGTAGTCACCACACTGGGTCGTACAGATGTATTCACCACACTGGGTTGTACAGATGTTAGATGTATTCACCACACTGGGTCGTACAGATGTTAGATGTAGTCACCACACTGGGTCGTACAGATGTTAGATGTATTCACCACACTGGGTCGTACAGAGTTTAGAAGTATTCACCACACTGGGTCGTACAGATGTATTCACCACACTGGGTCGTACAGCTGCAAAGACAAGATATGAGGTCACAATCACATATATTTACAACCTCTGACTAAACACCCGCCCCCCTCTTTCGAAACAGAACCCCCTCCTGTGTCGAAAAACAATGAATTGTTAGGCAGGTGGGGTTATTGTCCCAGCTTGAGTCCAGAACCTTCGGTTCTACTCCACCCACCTCCCTGTCTTCTTATCAATCAGGAGAGGCTTTGAGACTAGGGAGAGCACATTCTGGCAGCCTGCCACAATCCACTCCTTATCAGTCAGGAGAGGCTTTGAGACTAGGGAGAGCACATTCTGGCAGCCTGCCACAGTCCACTCCTTATCAGTCAGGAGAGGCTTTGAGACTAGGGAGAGCACATTCTGGCAGCCGGCCACAGTCCACTTCTTATCAGTCAGGAGAGGCTTTGAGACTAGGGAGAGCACATTCTGGCAGCCTGCCACAGTCCACTCCTTATCAGTCAGGAGAGGCTTTGAGACTAGGGAGAGCACATTCTGGCAGCCTGCCACAGTCCACTCCTTATCAGTCAGGAGAGGCTTTGAGACTAGGGAGAGCACATTCTGGCAGCCTGCCACAATCCACTCCTTATCAGTCAGGAGAGGCTTTGAGACTAGGGAGAGCACATTCTGGCAGCCGGCCACAGTCCACTCCTTATCAGTCAGGAGAGGCTTTGAGACTAGGGAGAGCACATTCTGGCAGCCTGCCACAGTCCACTCCTTATCAGTCAGGAGAGGCTTTGAGACTAGGGAGAGCACATTCTGGCAGCCGGCCACAGTCCACTCCTTATCAGTCAGGAGAGGCTTTGAGACTAGGGAGAGCACATTCTGGCAGCCTGCCACAGTCCACTCCTTATCAGTCAGGAGAGGCTTTGAGACTAGGGAGAGCACATTCTGGCAGCCTGCCACAGTCCACAAGATAATTATCCTTCTCAGACACAAACAGCTATCTATTCACAGTCAAGTGGATATAATGATGCATAACATACAGAGATAATATAATGAACTATAAAAGTGAAGCTATAACATACAGAGATAATATAATGAACTATAAAAGTGAAGCTATAACATACAGAGATAATATAATGATATAGAACAGTGAAGCTATAACATACAGAGATAATATAATGATATAGAACAGTGAAGTTATAACATACAGAGATAATATAATGATATAGAACAGTGAAGCTATAACATACAGAGATAATATAATGATATAGAACAGTGAAGTTATAACATACAGAGATAATATAATGATATAGAACAGTGAAGTTATAACATACAGAGATAATATAATGATATAGAACAGTGAAGTTATAACATACAGAGATAATATAATGATATAGAACAGTGAAGCTATAACATACAGAGATAATATAATGATATAGAACAGTGAAGCTATAACATACAGAGATAATATAATGATATAGAACAGTGATGTTATAACATACAGAGATAATATAATGATATAGAACAGTGAAGTTATAACATACAGAGATAATATAATGATATAGAACAGTGAAGCTATAACATACAGAGATAATATAATGATATAGAACAGTGAAGTTATAACATACAGAGATAATATAATGATATAGAACAGTGAAGCTATAACATACAGAGATAATATAATGACATAGAACAGCTATAAGACAGTGCTACAGGGCAGTAGTTTACAATCTATTAGCTCTAACACATGCCTCCTACCTCACCGTTATGGAAATATCCTGTTTAGAGACTGGCCCCCTTTACACATACTGGAGATCATTCCATCTGACTCAGAACACATTATTTACTGTTGCTAGGCTACTTATATGAGTACAAACATACTAAAATATGCTAAAGGCAATTAGTCAGTTTCCAGCAATAGTATATACATCTCATAGATGACCACTGTCTTAACATTGATTATACATCTCATAGATGACCACTGTCTTGACGTTGATTACACTATACATCTCATAGATGACCACTGTCTTAACATTGATTATACATCTCATAGATAACCAGTGTCTTGACATTGATTATACATCTCATAGATAACCAGTGTCTTGACATTGATTATACATCTCATAGATGACCCCTGTCTTAACATTGATTATACATCTCATAGATGACCCCTGTCTTAACATTGATTATACTATACATCTCATAGATGACCCCTGTCTTAACATTGATTATACATCTCATAGTTGACCACTGTCTTAACATTGATTATACATCTCATAGATAACCAGTGTCTTGACATTGATTATACATCTCATAGATAACCAGTGTCTTGACATTGATTATACATCTCATAGATGACCCCTGTCTTAACATTGATTATACATCTCATAGATGACCCCTGTCTTAACATTGATTATACTATACATCTCATAGATGACCCCTGTCTTAACATTGATTATACATCTCATAGATGACCCCTGTCTTAACATTGATTATACTATACATCTCATAGATGACCCCTGTCTTAACATTGATTATACATCTCATAGATGACCCCTGTCTTAACATTGATTATACATCTCATAGATGACCCCTGTCTTAACATTGATTATACTATACATCTCATAGATGACCACTGTCTTGACGTTGATTATACTATACATCTCATAGATAACCACTGTCTGTGTGTGTGTGTGTGTGTGTGTCTGTGTGTGTGTCTGTGTGTGTGTCTGTGTCTGTGTCTGTGTGTGTGTGTGTGTGTGTTCGTGCGTGCGCACGTGCGTGTGCGTGTGTGTGTGTGCTACAGAGGAACCTGACAGAGTTGGTGGTAGCGGTAGATGTGTCTAACCTCCTCCAGCTCTATGCCAGCATGTTGTTTGAGAGACGCATCCTCATCCTCTCCAGCAAACTCAGCACAGTGAGGATACACCACACACACACACACTATACCTCAACAACTCACAAAACTTAATTCAACCCTTTCTCAAAAGTTGCTTTCCGTAATTTCTAACATAAATGTATGCTGTTCTGATTGGGCTCCCTCCCTCCCACCTCTCTCTCTCTCCCCTCTGTCTCTCCCTCCCACCTCTCTCCCTCCCTCCCACCTCTCTCTCTCCTCCCTCTCTCCCTCCCCCTCTCTCCCCCTTCGGTCTCTCCCTCCCACCTCTCTCTCTCCCTGTCTCTCTGCTCCAGTTGACAGCGTGTGTTCATGCCCTCAGTGCTGTGCTCTACCCCATGTACTGGCAACACATCTTCATACCTGTCCTGCCCCCACACCTACTGGACTACTGCTGGTCAGAGAGAGAAAACACACACACACACACACACACCTACTGGACTACTGCTGGTCAGAGAGAGAGAAAACACACACACACCTACTGGACTACTGCTGGTCAGAGAGAGAAAACACACACACCTACTGGACTACTGCTGGTCAGAGAGAGAAAACACACACACACACACACACACACACACCTACTGGACTACTGCTGGTCAGAGAGAGAGAAAACACACACACACACACACACCTACTGGACTACTGCTGGTCAGAGAGAGAGAAAACACACACACCTACTGGACTACTGCTGGTCAGAGAGAGAAAACACACACACACACCTACTGGACTACTGCTGGTCAGAGAGAGAGAAAACACACACACACACCTACTGGACTACTGCTGGTCAGAGAGAGAGAAAACACACACACACACACACACACCTACTGGACTACTGCTGGTCAGAGAGAGAAAACACACACACACACCTACTGGACTACTGCTGGTCAGAGAGAGAGAAAACACACACACCTACTGGACTACTGCTGGTCAGAGAGAGAAAACACACACACCTACTGGACTACTGCTGGACAGAGAGAGGGAAAACACACACACACCTACTGGACTACTGCTGGTCAGAGAGAGAGAAAACACACACACACACACACCTACTGGACTACTGCTGGTCAGAGAGAGAGAAAACACACACACCTACTGGACTACTGCTGGTCAGAGAGAGAAAACACACACACCTACTGGACTACTGCTGGACAGAGAGAGGGAAAACACACACACACCTACTGGACTACTGCTGGTCAGAGAGAGAGAAAACACACACACCTACTGGACTACTGCTGGTCAGAGAGAGGGAAAACACACACACACCTACTGGACTACTGCTGATCAGAGAGAGAAAACACACACACCTACTGGACTACTGCTGGTCAGAGAGAGAAAACACACACACCTTGTCAGGACCCGGTTTCGAACCTGGGTCTCCGGAGTGAGAAACAGTCATTTAACCAACTGAGCCACGAATAGACAGCAGAACCCAGAAGATGAGGCAGACACAGCAATACTTAAGACGGTGTATTTAATAAAGAAAAAATCCTAAAATGCAAAAAATGGCAAATCCAAAAGGTGGTAGGAAAAACACAAAAAGACCTCAAAAGAAACTCACCAAAAAATAAACAAAAACAAAAAAAACAGAATACCACAAGAACTTCACCCGGAATCGACAAGAGCACACAGAACACTAGGGCTGGGTGCTAACATACAAACACAGAGCACAGAACTGAGGGAAACAAAGGGTTTAAATACAATCAGGGGAAACGAGACACAGGTGCAAATAATAATGGGGATCAAGGGAAAAACATAGGGACAAAAAGCACAATGGGGGCATCTACTGACCAAAACCCGGAACAACCCTGGCCAAATCCTGACACACCTACTGGACTACTGCTGGTCAGAGAGAGAGAAAACACACACACACACACACACCTACTGGACTACTGCTGGTCAGAGAGAGAGAAAACACACACACACCTACTGGACTACTGCTGGTCAGAGAGAGAGAAAACACACACACACACCTACTGGACTACTGCTGGTCAGAGAGAGGGAGAACACACACACCTACTGGACTACTGCTGGTCAGAGAGAGAGAAAACACACACACACACACACACCTACTGGACTACTGCTGGTCAGAGAGAGAGAAAACACACACACACACACACCTACTGGACTACTGCTGGTCAGAGAGAGGGAAAACACACACACACCTACTGGACTACTGCTGGTCAGAGAGAGAGAAAACACACACACACACACACACACCTACTGAACTACTGCTGGTCAGAGAGAGAAAACACACACACGCACACACACCTACTGGACTACTGCTGGTCAGAGAGAGAGAAAACACACACACCTACTGAACTACTGCTGGTCAGAGAGAGAGAAAACACACACACACACACACACACACCTACTGGACTACTGCTGGTCAGAGAGAGAGAAAACACACACACCTACTGGACTACTGCTGGTCAGAGAGAGAGAAAACACACCCACCTACTGGACTACTGCTGGTCAGAGAGAGAGAAAACACACACACACACACCTACTGGACTACTGCTGGTCAGAGAGAGAGAAAACACACACACCTACTGGACTACTGCTGGTCAGAGAGAGGAAAAACACACACACACCTACTGGACTACTGCTGGTCAGAGAGAGAGAAAACACACACACACACACCTACTGGACTACTGCTGGTCAGAGAGAGAAAACACACACACACACCTACTGGACTACTGCTGGTCAGAGAGAGAGAAAACACACACACACACACACACACACACACACACCTACTGGACTACTGCTGGTCAGAGAGAGAGAAAACACACACACACACCTACTGGACTACTGCTGGTCAGAGAGAGAGAAAACACACACACACCTACTGGACTACTGCTGGTCAGAGAGAGAGAAAACACACACACACACACACACACACACCTACTGGACTACTGCTGGTCAGAGAGAGAGAAAACACACACACACACACCTACTGGACTACTGCTGGTCAGAGAGAGAGAAAACACACACACACACCTACTGGACTACTGCTGGTCAGAGAGAGAAAACACACACACACACCTACTGGACTACTGCTGGTCAGAGAGAGAGAAAACACACACACACACCTACTGGACTACTGCTGGTCAGAGAGAGAGAAAACACACACACACACACACACACCTACTGGACTACTGCTGGTCAGAGAGAGAAAACACACACACACACCTACTGGACTACTGCTGGTCAGAGAGAGAGAAAACACACACACCTACTGGACTACTGCTGGTCAGAGAGAGAAAACACACACACCTACTGGACTACTGCTGGACAGAGAGAGGGAAAACACACACACACCTACTGGACTACTGCTGGTCAGAGAGAGAGAAAACACACACACACACACACCTACTGGACTACTGCTGGTCAGAGAGAGAGAAAACACACACACCTACTGGACTACTGCTGGTCAGAGAGAGAAAACACACACACCTACTGGACTACTGCTGGACAGAGAGAGGGAAAACACACACACACCTACTGGACTACTGCTGGTCAGAGAGAGAGAAAACACACACACCTACTGGACTACTGCTGGTCAGAGAGAGGGAAAACACACACACACACCTACTGGACTACTGCTGATCAGAGAGAGAGAAAACACACACACCTACTGGACTACTGCTGGTCAGAGAGAGAGAAAACACACACACCTTGTCAGGACCCGGTTTCGAACCTGGGTCTCCGGAGTGAGAAACAGTCATTTAACCAACTGAGCCACGAATAGACAGCAGAACCCAGAAGATGAGGCAGACACAGCAATACTTAAGACGGTGTATTTAATAAAGAAAAAATCCTAAAATGCAAAAAATGGCAAATCCAAAAGGTGGTAGGAAAAACACAAAAAGACCTCAAAAGAAACTCACCAAAAAATAAACAAAAACAAAAAAAACAGAATACCACAAGAACTTCACCCGGAATCGACAAGAGCACACAGAACACTAGGGCTGGGTGCTAACATACAAACACAGAGCACAGAACTGAGGGAAACAAAGGGTTTAAATACAATCAGGGGAAACGAGACACAGGTGCAAATAATAATGGGGATCAAGGGAAAAACATAGGGACAAAAAGCACAATGGGGGCATCTACTGACCAAAACCCGGAACAACCCTGGCCAAATCCTGACACACCTACTGGACTACTGCTGGTCAGAGAGAGAGAAAACACACACACACACACACACCTACTGGACTACTGCTGGTCAGAGAGAGAGAAAACACACACACACCTACTGGACTACTGCTGGTCAGAGAGAGAGAAAACACACACACACACCTACTGGACTACTGCTGGTCAGAGAGAGGGAGAACACACACACCTACTGGACTACTGCTGGTCAGAGAGAGAGAAAACACACACACACACACCTACTGGACTACTGCTGGTCAGAGAGAGAGAAAACACACACACACACCTATTGATGTATAGTCCTGTGTGGCTCAGTCGGTAGAGCATGGCGCTTGCAACGCTAAGCGTCGTGGGTTCGATTCCCACTGGGGCCACCCATATGTAAAAGTAGTGGCCCCAGCCGACTTGTAAGTCGCTTTGGACAAAAGCGTCTGCTAAATGGGATATATTTACTGGACTACTGCTGGTCAGAGAGAGGGAAAACACACACACACCTACTGGACTACTGCTGGTCAGAGAGAGAGAAAACACACACACACACACACACCTACTGAACTACTGCTGGTCAGAGAGAGAGAAAACACACACACGCACACACACCTACTGGACTACTGCTGGTCAGAGAGAGAGAAAACACACACACCTACTGAACTACTGCTGGTCAGAGAGAGAGAAAACACACACACACACACACACCTACTGGACTACTGCTGGTCAGAGAGAGAGAAAACACACACACCTACTGGACTACTGCTGGTCAGAGAGAGAAAACACACCCACCTACTGGACTACTGCTGGTCAGAGAGAGAGAAAACACACACACACACCTACTGGACTACTGCTGGTCAGAGAGAGAGAAAACACACACACCTACTGGACTACTGCTGGTCAGAGAGAGGGAAAACACACACACACACCTACTGGACTACTGCTGGTCAGAGAGAGAGAAAACACACACACACACACCTACTGGACTACTGCTGGTCAGAGAGAGAAAACACACACACACACCTACTGGACTACTGCTGGTCAGAGAGAGAGAAAACACACACACACACACCTACTGGACTACTGCTGGTCAGAGAGAGAAAACACACACACACACACCTACTGGACTACTGCTGGTCAGAGAGAGAGAAAACACACACACACACACACCTACTGGACTACTGCTGGTCAGAGAGAGAGAAAACACACACACACACCTACTGGACTACTGCTGGTCAGAGAGAGAGAAAACACACACACACCTACTGGACTACTGCTGGTCAGAGAGAGAGAAAACACACACACACACACACCTACTGGACTACTGCTGGTCAGAGAGAGAGAAAACACACACACACACACCTACTGGACTACTGCTGGTCAGAGAGAGAGAAAACACACACACCTACTGGACTACTGCTGGACAGAGAGAGAGAAAACACACACACACCTACTGGACTACTGCTGGTCAGAGAGAGAGAAAACACACACACACACACAGATATGTATATGTTAAAGCACTCAACCTCTCTCTGTCTGTCTGTCTCTCAGTGCTCCGATGCCCTTCCTCATAGGAGTCCACTCCAGTCTGACAGAGGTACAGTAACTACAGCGTCTCCAGGGTTTCCATAAGGATCTAATGGTGTTTCATCCCTCTGACAAGCAGCCAGGACCTGCAGGGCAGTATGAATCATGCAGTATACTGTGAGACCACATCGGATAATAACTGACTGATGGACGGACGGACAGACTGTTTATGTGATTGATCGATTTACTGATTGATGGACTTACTAACTGACTGATAGTTGATTGGTTGGTTTGTTGACTGACTGAGTGATTGATTAGTTGATTGGTTGGTTGACTGACTGATTGATTAGTTGATTGGTTAGTTTGTTGACTGACTGACTGACTGACTGACTGACTGATTGATTGATTGATTGATTAGTTGATTGGTTGGTTGGTTTGTTGAGTGACTGATTGATTAGTTGATTGGTTGGTTTGTTGACTGACTGACTGACTGATTGATGTATTGATTGATGTATTGATTGATGTATTGATTGATGTATTGATTAATGTGTTGATGTATTGATGTATGTATTGATGTATTGATTGATGTATTGATGTATTGATTAATGTGTTGATGTATTGATTGATGTATTGATGTATTGATTGATGTGTTGATGTATTGATCCAGAGAGTGAGAAGCCGGGGGTTAGAGGACGTGGTGATTCTGAATGTAGACACCAACACTATAGAGTCTCCCTTCGAAGACCTGAAGAAGATACCAGCAGATGTGGTAATGGGAATGTGTGTGTGTGTGTGTGTGTGTGTGTGTGTGTGTGTGTGTGTGTGTGTGTGTGTGTGTGTGTGTGTGTGTGTGTGTGTGTGTGTGTGTGTGTGCGTGTGTGTGTGTGTTTGCATGCCTGCTTTCACAAAATCTGTGCATTTGAGCAAGTAAGCAAGTTTAGATGTGTGTGTGTGTGTGTTTAACTTGCATGTAGACTTGTGTGTCTGTGTAACAATGTGTCTATGTAACAACGTGTGTGTACTGTGTGTGTGTGTACTGTGTGTCTGTGTAACAATGTGTCTATGTAACAACGTGTGTGTACTGTGTGTGTGTGTACTGTGTGTCTGTGTAACAACGTGTGTGTACTGTGCGTGTGTGTACTGTGTGTGTGTGTGTACTGTGTGTCTATGTAACAACGTGTGTGTACTGTGTGTCTGTGTAACAATGTGTCTATGTAACAACGTGTGTGTACTGTGTACTGTGTGTGTGTGTGTGTACTGTCTGTGTGTGTACTGTGTGTCTGTGTGTGTACTGTGTGTCTGTGTGTGTGTGTACTGTGTGTCTGTGTGTGTGTAACAACGTGTGTGTACTGTGTGTGTGTGTGTACTGTGTGTCTGTCTGTGTGTGTACTGTGTGTCTGTGTGTGTCTGTGTGTGTACTGTGTGTCTATGTAACAACGTGTGTGTACTGTGTGTCTATGTAACAACGTGTGTGTACTGTCTGTGTGTGTACTGTGTGTGTGTGTACTGTGTGTCTATGTAACAACGTGTGTGTACTGTCTGTGTGTGTACTGTGTGTGTGTGTACTGTGTGTCTATGTAACAACGTGTGTGTACTGTCTGTGTGTGTACTGTGTGTGTGTGTACTGTGTGTCTATGTAACAACGTGTGTGTACTGTGTGTCTGTGTAACAATGTGTCTGTGTAACAACGTGTGTGTACTGTGTGTGTACTGTGTGTGTACTGTGTGTCTGTGTACTGTGTGTCTGTGTACTGTGTGTGTGTACTGTGTGTCTGTGTACTGTGTGTGTGTACTGTGTGTGTGTACTGTGTGTCTGTGTACTGTGTGTGTACTGTGTGTCTGTGTACTGTGTGTGTACTGTGTGTCTGTGTACTGTCTGTGTACTGTGTGTGTGTGTGTGTGTCTGTGTACTGTCTGTGTACTGTGTGTGTGTGTGTGTGTCTGTGTACTGTGTGTCTGTGTACTGTGTGTGTGTGTGTCTGTGTACTGTGTGTCTGTGTACTGTGTGTGTACTGTGTGTCTGTGTACTGTCTGTGTACTGTGTGTGTGTGTGTCTGTGTACTGTCTGTGTACTGTGTGTGTGTGTGTGTGTCTGTGTACTGTGTGTCTGTGTACTGTGTGTGTGTGTGTCTGTGTACTGTGTGTCTGTGTACTGTATGTGTACTGTGTGTGTCTGTGTACCAGGTATCAGGTCTGAAGCTGTGTCTGAAACGTCAGGCAGCGTCAGCAGGTGTGGGCGTGGCCAAGGCCTTCCTCAGGGCTCAGGCTCTGCTGTTTGGAGGATATGGAGACGCTCTGAAGGGGAACACGGTGAGAACAATAATACTCTGGAATACTCTGGGAACACGGTTAGAACAATAATACTCTGGGAACCCGGTTAGAACAATAATACTCTGGGAACCCGGTTAGAACAATAATACTCTGGGAACCCGGTTAGAACAATAATACTCTGGAATACTCTGGGAACACGGTTAGAACAATAATACTCTAGAATACTCTGGGAACACGGTTAGAACAATAATACTCTGGGAACACGGTTAGAACAATAATACTCTGGGAACCCGGTTAGAACAATAATACTCTGGAATACTCTGGGAACACGGTTAGAACAATAATACTCTAGAATACTCTGGGAACACGGTTAGAACAATAATACTCTGGAATACTCTGGGAACCCGGTTAGACTGGTAATACTCTGGGAACACGGTTAGAACAATAATACTCTGGGAACCCGGTTAGACTGGTAATACTCTGGGAACACGGTTAGAACAATAATACTCTGGAATACTCTGGTAACACTGTTAGAACAATAATACTCTGGAATACTCTGGGAACGCCGTTAGAACAATAATACTCTGGAATACTCTGGGAACCCGGTTAGACTGGTAATACTCTGGGAACACGGTTAGAACAATAATACTCTGGGAACCCGGTTAGACTGGTAATACTCTGGGAACACGGTTAGAACAATAATACTCTGGAATACTCTGGTAACACAGTTAGAACAATAATACTCTGGAATACTCTGGGAACACAGTTAGAACAATAATACTCTGGGAACACAGTTAGAACAATAATACTCTGGTAACACTGTTAGAACAATAATACTCTGGAATACTCTGGGAACACAGTTAGAACAATAATACTCTCGAATACTCTGGGAACACGGTTAGAACAATAATACTCTGGGAACACAGTTAGAACAATAATACTCTGGAATACTCTGGGAACACGGTTAGAACAATAATACTCTGGGAACACTGTTAGAACAATAATACTCTGGGAACACTGTTAGAACAATAATACTCTGGAATACTCTGGGAACACGGTTAGAACAATAATACTCTGGGAACACTGTTAGAACAATAATACTCTGGAATACTCTGGTAACACTGTTAGAACAATAATACTCTGGGAACACAGTTAGAACAATAATACTCTGGAATACTCTGGGAACACGGTTAGAACAATAATACTCTGGGAACACAGTTAGAACAATAATACTCTGGGAACACAGTTAGAACAATAATACTCTGGAATACTCTGGGAACACGGTTAGAACAATAATACTCTGGGAACACAGTTAGAACAATAATACTCTGGGAACACTGTTAGAACAATAATACTCTGGTAACACTGTTAGAACAATAATACTCTGGAATACTCTGGTAACACTGTTAGAACAATAATACTCTGGAATACTCTGGGAACACAGTTAGAACAATAATACTCTGGGAACACAGTTAGAACAATAATACTCTGGGAACACGGTTAGAATACATAACATTAAAATATAATAATGTGAAGATGCTTTTTATTCTGTATGCAATAATACTGTAGAATACTCTATAATTCGGTATATACAGAAACCTGTTTCAATAAAGTGTCTTCTCTTCACCATCTCTCTCTCATCTCTCTCTGTAGAATGGTCAGATCATGTTCTGTGAGGAGGTTTTCCTGGACCACAGGTCTCCCAGTATGAGACAGTTCCTACAGAGTGCTGTCCATCTGCAACTCTTCAAACAGGTGTGTGTGTGTGTGTGTGTGTGTGTGTGTGTGTGTGTGTGTGTGTGTGTGTGTGTGTGTGTGTGTGTGTGTGTGTGTGTATCAGTGTGAGTGCCCTCCTCCTCCTGTAGCTCTTCCAACAGGTGAGTTCATCTCAAGACTGAACGCTGCCCTCTGTTGTTCTGGGGATGCCATAACAAAACAAACATGAGAACAAGTAGCACACACACATGTAGATATCAAATGTCCTCATAGTATGGAGGTGCAAAACAAACATGAGAACAAGTAGCACACACACATGTGGATATCAAATGTCCTCATGGTATGGAGGTGCAAAACAAACATGAGAACAAGTAGCACACACACATGTGGATATCAAATGTCCTCATGGTATGGAAGTGTAAAACAAGCAAGAAAAACTAGTCAACATACAAACATCAAAATGTTTTTTGTAGTCTGGATGTCTGAACATCAGCAATAGAGTATAATCCACATTCTGCAATAATCCACATTCTGCAATAATCCACATTCTGCAATAATCTACATTCTGCAATAATCCACATTCTGCAATAATCCACATTCTGCAATAATCCACATTCTGCAATAATCCACATTCTGCAATAATCCACACTCTGCAATAATCCACACTCTGCAATAATCCACACTCTGCAATAATCCACATTCTGCAATAATCCACATTCTGCAATAATCCACACTCTGCAATAATCCACACTCTGCAATAATCCACATTCTGCAATAATCCACGTTCTGCAATAATCCACATTCTGCAATAATCTACATTCTGCAATAATCCACATTCTGCAATAATCCACATTCTGCAATAATCCACATTCTGCAATAATCCACATTCTGCAATAATCTACATTCTGCAATAATCCACATTCTGCAATAATCCACATTCTGCAATAATCCACATTCTGCAATAATCCACATTCTGCAATAATCTACATTCTGCAATAATCCACATTCTGCAATAATCCACATTCTGAATAATCCACATTCTGCAATAATCTACACTCTGCAATAATCCACATTCTGCAATAATCCACATTCTGCAATAATCCACATTCTGCAATAATCCACATTCTGCAATAATCCACATTCTGCAATAATCCACATTCTGCAATAATCCACATTCTGCAATAGTCCACATTCTGCAATAATCCACATTCTGCAATAATCCACACTCTGCAATAATCCACATTCTGAATAATCTACATTCTGCAATAATCCACATTCTGCAATAATCCACATTCTGCAATAATCCACATTCTGCAATAATCCACATTCTGCAATAATCCACATTCTGCAATAATCCACATTCTGCAATAATCCACATTCTGCAATAATCCACATTCTGCAATAGTCCACATTCTGCAATAATCCACATTCTGCAATAATCCACACTCTGCAATAATCCACATTCTGCAATAATCCACACTCTGCAATAATCCACATTCTGCAATAATCCACATTCTGCAATAATCCACACTCTGCAATAATCCACACTCTGCAATAATCCACATTCTGCAATAATCCACACTCTGCAATAATCCACACTCTGCAATAATCCACATTCTGCAATAATCCACATTCTGCAATAATCCACATTCTGCAATAATCCACATTCTGCAATAATCCACATTCTGCAATAATCCACATTCTGCAATAATCCACATTCTGCAATAATCCACACTCTGCAATAATCCACATTCTGCAATAATCCACACTCTGCAATAATCCACACTCTGCAATAATCCACACTCTGCAATAATCCACATTCTGCAATAATCCACACTCTGCAATAATCCACACTCTGCAATAATCCACATTCTGCAATAATCCACATTCTGCAATAATCCACATTCTGCAATAATCCACATTCTGCAATAATCCACATTCTGCAATAATCCACACTCTGCAATAATCCACACTCTGCAATAATCCACATTCTGCAATAATCCACATTCTGCAATAATCCACATTCTGCAATAATCCACATTCTGCAATAATCCACATTCTGCAATAATCCACATTCTGCAATAATCCACATTCTGCAATAATCCACATTCTGCAATAATCCACATTCTGCAATAATCCACATTCTGGAATATAGCTCCACTTCCTGGTGTTCATTGTCACAACAATTCAACTGTTATGTCTTTGTCGGGATTACAGAACAAACGGTTCTAAGTTTATTATTAGAAACATATTGATATTCAGTAGAATGATCTTCTCAGGGTTGAATAGGAGTCCCTATGATATACTAACAAAGCAGTTCATTGACTGGTGGTTTTCAGTTTATTGATGGACGTCTGGAGCTGCTGAACAGAGGGATGGAGCCAGACGACCTGTTTGAACAGGAGATGCTACAGTGTGGAACAGCAGAAGCAGGTGTGTGTCTGTCTGTCTGTCTGCGTGTCTGTCTGTCTGCCTGTCTGTCTGTCTGTCTGTCTGTCTGTCTGTCTGTCTGTCTGTCTGTCTGTCTGTCTGTCTGCGTGTCTGTCTGTCTGTCTGCGTGTCTGTCTGTCTGTCTGCGTGTGTGTCTGTCTGTCTGTCTGTCTGCCTGCGTGTCTGTCTGTCTGTCTGGCTGCGTGTCTGTCTGTCTGTCTGTCTGCGTGTCTGTCTGTCTGCCTGCGTGTCTGTCTGTCTGTCTGTCTGCCTGTCTGTCTGCGTGTTTGTCTGCGTGTCTGTCTGTCTGTCTGTCTGCCTGCCTGCGTGTCTGTCTGTCTGTCTGTCTGCGTGTCTGTCTGTCTGTCTGCGTGTGTTTAAGTCCTCACAAACCGATGCTGGCCAAACAATCTCGTTCAAATCAAAATAAAATCAAATCAAATGTATTTATAAAGCCCTTCGTACATCAGCTGATATCTCAAAGTGCTGTACAGAAACCCAGCCTAAAACCCCAAACAGCAAGCAATGCAGGTGTTGAAGCACGGTGGCTAGGAAAAACTCCATAGAAAGGCCAAAACCTAGGAAGAAACCTAGAGAGGAACCAGGCTATGGGGGGTGACCAGTCCTCTTCTGGCTGTGCCGGGTGGAGATTATAACAGAACATGGCCAAGATGTTCAAATGTTCATAAATGACCAGCATGGTCAAATAATAATAATCACAGGCAGAACAGTTGAAACTGGAGGTGGACTGGGGACAGCAAGGAGTCATGTCAGGTAGTCCCGAGGCATGGTCCTAGGGCTCAGGTCCTCCGAGAGAGAGAAAGAAAGAGAGAATTAGAGAGAGCATACTTAAATTCACACAGGACACCGGATAGGACAGGAGAAGTACTCCAGATATAACAAACTGACCCCAGCCCCCCGACACATAAACTACTGCAGCATAAATACTGGAGGCTGAGACAGGAGGGTGCAGGAGACACTGTGGCCCCATCCGATGACACCCCCAGACAGGGCCAAACATGAAGGATATAACCTCACCCACTTTGTCAAAGCACAGCCCCCACACCACTAGTTTTCATCTATATTTTCCTTAGCTGTCTATTTACCACAACAAACTGATGCTGGCACTAAGACCACACTCAACGAGCTGTATAAGGCCATAAGCAAACAAGAACATGCTCATCCAGAAGCGGCGCTCCTAGTGGCCGGGGACTTTAATGCAGGCAAACTTAAATCTGTTTTACCTCATTTTTACCAGCATATCACATGTGCAACCAAAGGATTTTAAAAAATTAATTGAACTCTAGACCACCTCTACTTCACACACAGAGACACATGCAAAGCTCTCCCTCGCCCTCCATTTGGCAAATCTGACCAGAACTCTAGACCACCTTTACTTCACACACAGAGACACATACAAAGCTCTCCCTCGCCCTCCATTTGGCAAATCTGACCAGAACTCTAGACCACCTCTACTTCACACACAGAGACACATACAAAGCTCTCCCTCGCCCTCCATTTGGCAAATCTGACCAGAACTCTAGACCACCTTTACTTCACACACAGAGACACATACAAAGCTCTCCCTCGCCCTCCATTTGGCAAATCTGACCAGAACTCTAGACCACCTCTACTTCACACACAGAGACACATACAAAGCTCTCCCTCGCCCTCCATTTGGCAAATCTGACCAGAACTCTATCCTCCTGACTCCTGCTGACAAGCGGAAACTAAACCAGGAAGTACCAGTGACTCGCTCAACATGGAAGTGGTCAGATCAGGAAGTACCAGTGACTCGCTCAACATGGAAGTGGTCAGATCAGGAAGTACCAGTGACTCTCTCAACATGGAAGTGGTCAGATCAGGAAGTACCAGTGACTCGCTCAACATGGAAGTGGTCAGATCAGGAAGTACCAGTGACTCGCTCAACATGGAAGTGGTCAGATCAGGAAGTACCAGTGACTCGCTCAACATGGAAGTGGTCAGATCAGGAAGTACCAGTGACTCGCTCAACATGGAAGTGGTCAGATCAGGAAGTACCAGTGACTCGCTCAACATGGAAGTGGTCAGATCAGGAAGTACCAGTGACTCGCTCAACATGGAAGTGGTCAGATCAGGAAGTACCAGTGACTCGCTCAACATGGAAGTGGTCAGATCAGGAAGTACCAGTGACTCGCTCAACATGGAAGTGGTCAGATCAGGAAGTACCAGTGACTCGCTCAACATGGAAGTGGTCAGATCAGGAAGTACCAGTGACTCGCTCAACATGGAAGTGGTCAGATCAGGAAGTACCAGTGACTCGCTCAACATGGAAGTGGTCAGATCAGGAAGTACCAGTGACTCGCTCAACATGGAAGTGGTCAGATCAGGAAGTACCAGTGACTCGCTCAACATGGAAGTGGTCAGATCAGGAAGTACCAGTGACTCTCTCAACATGGAAGTGGTCAGATCAGGAAGTACCAGTGACTCTCTCAACATGGAAGTGGTCAGATCAGGAAGTACCAGTGACTCGCTCAACATGGAAGTGGTCAGATCAGGAAGTACCAGTGACTCGCTCAACATGGAAGTGGTCAGATCAGGAAGTACCAGTGACTCGCTCAACATGGAAGTGGTCAGATCAGGAAGTACCAGTGACTCGCTCAACATGGAAGTGGTCAGATCAGGAAGTACCAGTGACTCGCTCAACATGGAAGTGGT